>NC_037345.1:41990000-42260000 GCF_002263795.3 Bos taurus | reverse complement strand
TTTTTTTTCTCTTCTTTCTGCAAATTTGCCATTTATATGGAAAAATTGAAATGTCATTCTTATGTTTATGAAATGCTTTATGAAATGCGATATGCTCATGGAATCTTAAAAAATTCAAACCACACGGCGTTGGAAAAACATTTAGCATCCTCAGGCAGGTGACCTGGGATCAGAGTATAAGCCTGCAGGTTGTGTTCTTTCTCTTTTTCTTTTCTTGTCCCCTCATTTCTGTTCTGCTCAGGCTTCTGCTGCTCCCCTGTCTGCCACCACCCTGTGAGAGGGGAGCAGGATCCCAAATGTGACCTTATTTTGCTCTAGGAAAGGCCACCAAGCACCTCTAAGCAGCGATGAAAATATTGCACGGGAACATTTGATGAATTCACCTTACTTCTCTCCTTTAGACTTGCCTAATGCAGGAGATCTGGTTCCCAAGACTGGACTAGAATGTATGTATGCTCCAGAGGGAACTCTGGATCTCAATGCTTTTGAAAATCCTGCAGCTGATTCATGTTGATGTATGGCAGAAACCAACAGAATACTGTAAAGCAATTATCCTCCAATGAAAAATTTTTTAAAAATCAGTATTTTGCTCTATTTACCCTACTTCCATTTCCCTATTCAGTCCCCTACTCTCAACTCTGACTGTGCCCCGAAATGGTTCTGAAATGTTTATTATACCTCTTTACCATGAATAAAAAGTTTCTTTCCCAATGTGAAGTAAAGACCAGCTAAGCAAATCCTGGGTGATTTGCTTTGCAATGTGTTTTGGCTTCATAAGCTTTTCCAGTTTTTCAGGAAATAAAAGAAACCCTATCCATGAAAGTAAGGGAATCAAAACCAGCTTATGATGTGGGAAAAACACAGTTTGCATTGTTTATTCCATGCTTTTAAGTGACCAAAAAAAAAAAAATTTGTTAAGATATCGTTCAGTAAATGTACATTAACAAAAACAACAATGGAAAAAAAACACAACGACAACAACAGAGGGTGCACCAAGAGTGTTATTTGAAAGGTCATGCCCTGGAATGACGTAGAGAAAATGATTCCATTATAGCACTTTTAAAAGTTGGCATGTGGACATTTTAAATCAGGGGCAAGCATTTGCAAGAAAACCAATCAGGAGTAAGAGAAAGCAAAATGCACGCTCTCCCATTCTTTGCGAAATCACAGTATTTTTCCCTTTTCTGATGCCAGGGCTCATTAATAAAAAAGGCATTTCTTTCATTTCGAAACCTCCTTTCTGCTTTAGGTCAATTCTGAAGATTTTCCTAAAAGGTCCCGATCTTTTAAGTTGCTGTTTGTGTTCACGGAGGGCGGCTGACGCTGGGGCTCCTCTAAGCTGTCCTGCGCCCTAACGGGCAGACCAGCATCTGGAATCTGGGGTTCAGAGTTTTCTCCACGTGGTGAGGACTTACACATTCCCACTTTGCGAAATCACATTATTCTAATGAGTATGCAAATGAAAGGAAAGCTGTGGGAAATGGCTCTGGATGAGTCGCTTGTCAAAAATGTTTTACCAGGGAGGGGGTGTCAGGAAGGGGCGGGGGAGCCAGGCTCCCTCGTTTGCCGAGTGGCGTTTTCTGGGGGACTTGCGTTGGGTGGCACATGGCCAAGTCTGAAGGAAACACATCTTCATTGATGTGCCTATTGTTACTGGTTCTTATTCATGGTATTTAAACAACTCATGCAGATTTTGACAGCTTTTCCCTTTTCCTATTTACATAGACTTTATATTTTGTTAAAATTTCTGAAGACCAGTGGTCCAGGGAGGTGGGGGAGAGAAGTAAGGTCAAGGTGGGTCTGCGTGCGACATCAGCTGAATCGTCTTAAAGGCTCAGGCCCCGAAAAGATGCTGAAAACATTGGTCATGGAGACACGATGAGGAGCTGTGGCCCTTGGGTACTCTGCCGGGGAATTAAACCACTCTTTAGGTGAGGTAGATACAGAGGGAGTAGAAGAGGATGGAAGAAGGGTTAAAATAAGAAAAAAATAAAATATTTGCTATAAAAAAGAGAAGAAGAAGGTAACTTTCATTTTGTCTAAAATTTTGTCTGGCCTGTGTGGCCTCGGGCTTGTATTTTCCGTAGAATGGATAAGAAGTCCAGTGCTTTGTCCCCATCACCAAGGGCTGGTCTATAAATGCCTGAGGTCTGGCTGTTAATGTCCTTACTGCAGTTTACCTGGATCCTTGGTGCACAGACAGACATCTGGACATATCTCCATGCAGTCCTGTCTGACATAGTGTCTTTTTAGGGTAGACCAAAGTGATCCAGGTCCCTCTGCGAATACAGGACCTGTCAGACATGTAACAAGGTAGGTTCAAAAATAAAGTTCAGCATGACTCAAAATAAAATAGCAGTCCTGTGAGGGCCGCAGAGCACACCCCCATGGGGGGAGATGGTTTAGAGGTTGCCGTGTCAGTCATCCTGGCCTCAGGGCCGAGTGAGGAACTCAAGTCGACTCTGAACCTTTTTAACTGAGGGACGGTTCATGTATGTTGTTAATAAGATGTTAATTTTCCATAGCATGCCATTAGATTACAACACATTTTTTAGGGAAAGATGTTATCTTTATGGAGTTGACTTATTTGCAAACTTAACATAAGCTTTCAAACCCACAGAAAATATGGCAGTGTGTTTATATTTAAAATAGATTTTTAAAAATCCAGTGAGTTACTGTGAATTTACTTACCGCCCAATAATACAGGGATAAAAATAATTTATGCTCCTATTTTAATTAAAAGCAAATCCTTTTTGTCAAGCAACAGGAGCTCAGTCTAGTGGTTAGAACATGCAATAGGAGAGGTGACTCTTTTAGCTTTCTTCTTGGCTAGGCATGGACTGGTTGCCTAATGGGGGCAGGCTCTTTAATCTCCATCAACAGTTTCCTCAGCCCTTATAGACTGCCCTAAATCCACCCAAACCATGGTGTGTGGAATCACTAACAAAAGACATCCCACACGGCAAAGTCCCAAGGCCCAGTCTGAGATGTTGACAGCTGATGTCAAGGATCCAGAGATGGTTTTGGGGTGGAAGGGCTGGCTCCCTAGCCAGCAAGGGGGTGTAGGATTTCCCACGTTACCACAAGTTGAAAATTAGAGAAGCAAACTTGGAAGCTATGTTTGAAGAGTCTGCAGTTGATTCTCTTGGCCATCAGAATGCATCCAATGCCCATGGACACAAATATGCAGGAACCTCCTCCTCTTCTCAAGGCTAGCCTGTCTCCCACAGTCAAGAAGAGGGATGAGATCACAAAAGAGAGAAGTATGGGAAGAGGTCATGATCATAAGAAGCACTGCTGCCCACCATCACACTTGCTCTGTATTCCCTCATCTAGCATTTTGTTATTGAGAATCGATTGTGTACTTGGTTTGGAGAGGAGCCAGGTTTGTGTGGATTAGAGCAGCTGGGGAAGACTCCATGGCTAAAGGAGAATATTGCTGTGTTTCCAGAGCATGGCAGGACATTCTTTGGGGGCACAAATGAAATATAAGGAGTTATCAGTGTCTTTCAGAGACTACAGCTGTGTCCTAGGCAAGGTGGCAGCCCTGGGTGGTAAGTAACAGCATTCACAACTTGTGGTTGAGGGTTGGTTTTCATGAAGGGGATGAGAGTAGACCCTACCCAGCGTTCTACTCTGTCCCTTCAGTAGGCGTTAGGTTGGAATTGGCTGGTGTGGATTGGTGCAAAGAGCACTGGACTTGGAGTCTGAGAACTGGGTTTGCACTTTGAATCGTCTGTATGCTTACTGTATGATCTTGGAACAAGCTCTTCATTGACACAGTGTCTGCAGCTAGGAGATGTTGAAGTTAAGATGAGATGTACGAGAACATGCTTTGTAAACTATAAAGCACAGTGCGTGGATATAGTAACTTATTTTGCTCTCTAACTTGTCACTTGCACCTACTTCTTTGTAATCCCTATAAAGAAGAAATTTCATGTCTCTCCTGGGGTTGGGTACAGAGGTACTGTCAATAAACAAACATTGGTCAGTGGGCAGTAGGTGGATGGATGAATTTATATTGGCTGCTTCCAAAGGTGTCTGAGACCCTCATAACAATAGTGCCTTAAAAGGTCACTTAAGGAGCAGAAAATCATTTGGTTGGAGGCATACCTCTCTTTTCTTTTCCTATAGAAGTGAACATGTCTCTACCGTTCTGGTTTCTGTCAAATGCAGGGGTGAAACAGCAAGGGAAAAGAGGAAGAGGTCCATTGCCTGGTTCCCTCAGGGGGCATTTTGCTACCTGAATGTCTCTTTCTTGTGTAATGCCTCTGAAAGCTGTCCTGTTTCTTCCCCCCGCCCCCCCCCCCAAGCCCAACAAATACGGTGAATTTGGCAGAAAGTTCCCATTAAGCCACGCATGTGTTGGGCCCCATAGAGGTCACAGGTTAACGGAGCAGGAGTATGGCAGTTCTTATACATAAACTACTCGGGAACTTGAGGAACTAATTAAAAATGACCAAGAATTTAACTTTGGGTCTCACAGTGTGACAGAGCTCAGGACACAAGATTTGAGTTTAGACCTGCCTGCATTTGAATTTTTACTCTTTGAAACTTTGATAAGTAGCCTAACTTTTCTGAGCCTCCTTGTTGGTAAAATAGGTAGGAGTAGTATCTCCCTAATATTATTGTTACAAACATTTAAGCATGTGAATGTTTATTATTATTATCCAGCATGCACCCAAAACACTCAGAAATGGGGGAGGTTGCTATGGGTTGGAAGAGTTAGGAAAAATACTATGGCAAAGGAAATTGCACCATGAGGCTTCCAGTCTATTTCAGAGGAGCAGAGAATGATCCTGGTCAGTGGGGGAAAAAAAATATTCTTGCTGCCACAGGAGTCAGGGAGGCTGTTTGAGAAGCAAGGGAGAGAATAGACAGAGAAGCCAGGCAACTTGATTCCCAGGACACCAGGTTGAAACACCTGGGGGGAGGGAAAAAAAAAAAACCCTAGGTAAGAAGAAATTCAACCAGAAATTCAACCAGTTAGTAACTGAAAGTTAAGAGTAGGGTGTAGTGGAGTCAGGGTGGGGAACATTTGTTCTGTCTATTCACTCATTCAACAAAAAATGAGTGGGTGGAGCATCTTTTCTGAACCCTAGGGATATAGTTAAAAAAATGGGTGGAGCATCTTTTCTGAACCCTAAGGATATAGTTTAAAAAAAAACAAAAAAAAAACAACCCCTTCTAGAGCTCAGATTCAGTAGGAAGGAGATGGAATATAAATAACATGATAGATGATTCTAAGTGCTGGAGCAAGGAACCTATGGAGTGTTGGTGGAAAGGGGGCTGATTGAAATTTGGTGGTATAGGAAAGCTTCACACTGAAGGTGACATTTGAGCGAAGACTCAAACTGGGTGACTTAGGGACACCAATTAAGAGGCTAACACAAGAATACAGATGAGTAAGAACGATGGTTTAGGTCACAGTGGCTGCTACCAAGGTTTGTGGAGCTGCTGAAAGACCAAGAAGTCTTGCTTACAGGCTGGTGATAGAGAAAAAGAACAGTTGGAGTGGTTCCAAATTTGGGGACTGGGTAAATACTGAAGCTTCAGTTGACTGTGGTATGCAAATCTGTGCAGAAGTACATTGGATGAGAAAGGAAACTTAGGAATCAGTCTGGGACACATTACGTGTGTGCATGCACCTTAGATGTCTGAGGGGAATCCCAGGTGAGTGGTTGATATATGATTTGGAAGTTCAAGGGAGAGGTCGTGGCCGGAGTTATAAATTTGTTGAGTTACTATCAGCATATAGATGAAATGTAAACTGCGGAACTAGATGTACTTATGAGTGGAGTAAATATGTAAAAATGAGAAAAGGCATCCAAGGTCTGAACTCTGAAGCACCTTCTCCACTGAGGTTGAAAAATGAGAAGGAGTCAACAAAGGTGGTGGAAAAGTTGCAACCAATGATGTAGGAAGTAAACCAAAGTGTTGTGTTTTGGAAGCCAAATGAAGGAAGTTTTATAATGAAGAGGGTTAGGGTTAGTTGTACCAAATACGACAGATACGTGTTGAGGATTTACTTTTCTAGCAACATGGAGATTATTGGTGACTTCGAGTCTACTGAGATTGGTTTACATTTGTCTAATAGAGCATTTGGGGGTGTTAGTCCAAAAGATCTGAGCTTTGGATCCAGGTTCACGCTACTCTTTTTTGTGTGACTTTGGGAAAGCTACTTGATCTGTCTAGACCTTGTTTGTTTTTCCTTTCATCTGTAAATGTGAGGTGATAGTAAATACCGTTTATCCCTATCTCAGATTTCTAATCTAGGGTCAGTCTACCTCTTAAGATATAATCAGAATGACTAGTACTGATTTGAATAATCTATGGAAGTCTCTTTTTATACAGTTCACGAGGTTCTCACGGCAAGTATAGTGGGGTGGTTTGCCGTTTCCTCTTCCAGTGGATCACGCTTTGTCAGAACCCTTCACTACGACCCACCAGTCTTGGGTGGCCCTAAATGGCATGGCTTATAGCTCCTTTGCCATGACAAGGCTGTGATCCACGAAGGGGACATTACTCAGCCAACAAAGCAGAGAATTTACTCTGCCAACAAATGTCCATATAGTAAAGGCTATGGTCTTCCCAGTGGTCATTTATACGGTTGTGAAAGTTGGACCATAAAGAAGCCAGAGCGCCAAAGAATTGATTCATTCAAACTGTGGTGCTGGAAAAGATTCCTGAGAGCCCTTTGGAGATCAAATCAGTCAGTTTTAAAGAAATCAACTCTGAATACTCATTGGAAGGACTGATGCTTAAGCTGAAGTTCCAGGATTTTGGTCACCTGATTCGAACCACTGACTCATTGAAAAAGTCCCTGATGCTGAGAAAGATTGAGGGTAGAAGGAGAAGAGGGCATCAGAGGATGAGAAGGCTGGATGGCATCACAAATGCAATGGACTTGAACTTGGGCAAACTTTGGGAGATAATGAAGGACAGAGAGGCCTGTTGTGCTGCAGTCCATGGGGTCGCAAAGAGTCAGACATAACTGGGCAACTCAACAACAACAACAACAGTGGAAAGCTTAGAGTGCCTCTAAGCTGTCTGTAGAGTGTATTGTTATGTTATCATAAGCACAGGTGGCTCCAAGTTTCTACCTCAAGATTCCATGCTGCTGTCTTCCGGGGTTAATTTAGATGTAGACTTATCTGTTTCTTTAATTGTTTTCCTCATGCAAAACTTACAAAAGAAAACACAAAACACAATGAGATAAAAACAAAAGAGGAGAAATAGAGGATATTAATATCATACAGGATATTGCATCATAGCAATGCAAAAAAGCTTAAATGTATTATATATTATTTTTCTTAAGAAACTTCCAGTCACTCCATTCAACTTGGCTATCTTCTCTGTTCTTTGCTCTTTTCTTTCAGGAACAAAACCCCTTTGTATTAGTCAGGTTAGGCTAAGATATGCTGTAATAATAAATAACTCTAAAACACCAGGGATTAAGTCAACATGCAATTCCACTAATAGGTCTTCAAGATGACCTTCCTCAAGATGACCTTCCTTCAAGATGACCTTCCTCAAGATGACCTTCCTCTTCAAGATGACTCAGCAATCCAGGCTTCACTTTCTCAGCACGGGATCTCCCCAGTTTTTGTAATGGGAGAGGGAGGGTACAGCAACCAAGTCTTGTATCCTAAAGATGGCTGTTACTTTTGCTCCCACCTAATTGGTGTTAATTAACTATAAAGCCACTTCACTTTCAAGGGGGTTGGAAAATGAAGGGGACGTATGGATTATTGGGCTGATATCGCTGTTTCTGCCACATTTCTTCATAATCCTCTCATTTTCATATGCAGAGCAATTCATTTTCCCCAAATTTAGTTTCTAATGTCTTTCTTCAGGCTTTAAACAAAACAACATCTTTCTGAGCTCTCTCTAGGATGGAGGAAGACGCAAGAGACAGAGTGAGCTAGTTCTTTAGATGAGTTATAATGACCAATGGCCCCGTGCAGATTATAAAGCATCACGATCAGAGAAAACATATCTGTAGCACTTATTCAGTGCCAAGGCTTCACAGGTATTGATGTAATTCATCTTCACAAAAACCCATGAGTCGGGCACCATCACTAGCTCCACATTGCAGATTACAAAACTGAGGTGTATAGAAATTAGTTAATTTTGCTAAGATCATACTGGTACTAAGTGTCAGAGCTGGGACTCACATGCAAGTTGTCTGACCCCAGAATCCGTACTCTTGATCATTAGACTATATTGCCTCTCTGCAGAGTTGAGCACTACACAAATGTGCCTCTTCCCATCCCTCACAAAGCATATGTACCACAGTTCTAAGGCTGGAAACATCCAGACTGTAGCAGCAAGATCCTGGGCGATAAGCCCTACTAATAGGGTTCTCTGCTTTTATGCTTTTGCAGCCCTGCAAAAAGTGCTACTGCAGAGAAGGTGCTCTGGGAAGTGGGTTGTTATGATCGATATTATAGTGTTCACAATATCTGCTTCTTTCCTATCTCTGGCATGTAGAGAATGATGCTTCCTCATCCTTGAAGTTAAGAAGGACCATGTGGTTCATTCTGACCAAAAAAAAAAAGTGTTAATTCTGGTGAAAGCATTTAAGAACTAACCCTTGCTAGAAAAGAAAGCACTTAGTTCTATGGAGGTAACATCAGATTGAAGCAGACTGTCTTGGACTACCATAAGGAGGTTACCTGTCTCCAAGGGCTCCCTGGGCCTATGGTGGCATTGCAAGAGAAAGAAATAAAATTTCATTTTACTCTTCTGAGGTTCAGAACTCTTATGTTACTGAAACAAAACTCAACTTACCCTGACTGATACATGCAGTATTTTAAAAATGTGAATCGGGATAGATTTTGAGGTGGGTTGGATAAGAAGAAGAAAAAATAGGATGAAGATTTTGTTGTCACTTAATCTATCTCTTTCCGGGGCATTTAGAGGCATAAATTACTGTTATCTTAGCAATTGGGTCATTTCCTCTAAGAACTGTTTCCACTCTGTCCTAGAGGCTTCTCAGGGGCAGCGCAGGAGAGAAGCCAGGCATCTGAGGTTATACAGGGTCTTAGAATTCCTATGACATTCCTCTCTGAATGCTTAACGTCCTGCCACTTGGGAAGGGCTTAAAGATCACGTGTGAAAGCTCATTTCTTGCCTCGGAGGCAATATTTTCCTGGTAGGTCATGCAAATTGAAGTTGTCAGTAAAATGTATCCGTTTCATTTTTTAGAGCTTTTCTGGAGAATGGTATGCTATGCTATGCTATGCTAAGTCACTTCAGTCGTGGCCGGCCGTGTGCGACCCCATAGACGGCAGCCCACCAGGCTCCCCCGTCCCTGGGATTCTCCAGGCAAGAACACTGGAGTGGGTTGCCATTTCCTTCTCCAGTGCATGAAAGTGAAAAGTGAAAGTGAAGTCGCTCAGTCGTGTCTGACTCTTAGCGACCCCATGGACTGCAGCCTACCAGGCTCTTCCATCCATGGGATTTTCCAGGCAAGAGTACTGGAGTGGGGTGCCATTGCCTTCTCCGGGAGAATGGTAACACAGAGTCATTCTTGAGATGCCTCTTATCTCCCATGCTTTTCCCAGTCTTTCAACAGCCACTTCACAGGGCACCATGGGCACCAGGAATGATGATCCCCAAACCTCAGAGATTTGCATTGCTTCAAGTAGTTTAACACAGACTTCATGTAAGATAAAAGGGGAGCTCTCACACACATCTGAGATGGCTTCAGTTCTCTCCGCATTGCTAGATCAGCTTCAGGGTTTGATTTGTAATGTTGGGGAAATCCAGAGTCAGAGGGACCCTTCAGAAGATTAGCAGCATTTTCATGCAAGAGAGGGAAACGAGTCATCTCTGATATTCCCATTGTCTTCCTAGTTACACTCTCTAAGGCCCTCCTCTTCCCTCCCAGTAATGTCCATCGTTTATAATGATTATGGCTCAAAACTCATATTCTAGAAGCCAAACAATCTCTCCCTTTCTCCCCCTAAGAAAACAGCCTTCGGAAGGAAGGGCTGAGTTGCTGCGTGGAATGATTTCTCAGGTTTGAGTCCTGGAGTCCTTTCCTTACACACAAAGCATTTGTTCTTTTAAAGGAACCAATATGTTTGTGTAACTGACGTGAAACAAGCTTGACTCCAAAAAGATTTAGCTTAATATCTGCCTATGCATTCCGGGGGCCGGCCGTCCACGGGATGTGCATTAAAGGCCCTGGCGGTGGCACAGCTCGTCACGTATGATATCGGGCACGCAAATGTGACGTGATGCCCATGTACTGTTGAGGGTAATTCGATGTGCCAGCCAGCTCGATGGGCAGAGAAGCTATAAACATAGTTGTCACAAGCAAGAAAGAGCGCTGGGTCGAAGGCAGGCTGGAGAAGCAGGCAGCATTGGAACCTGTCTCTGAGCCCTAATGAAAGTGTTAATTAGTGTATTACAGAATTTACAGGGAAAACAGCCTCTCTGCCAGGCCCCGTGGTGACATGCTCTTCATTAACCACTTCTTTCTCTGGCCCTCGCTTCTCCAGCCTCCTTTCCCCATCAAGGCACATCTGGGGAGGAGGGAGACAGACGGAATTACACTACAGAGGGAGGCTTTCGGGGGGCTTTGCTAAAAAGAGAAGGCCAATAGGGCACACAACTGTCTGATGTTTATAGGAATAAGTCCACATTTAATCTACATAATCATTAATCTTTCTTTATGTAAAAATGATTAGTAAATAGGGTTTTTAAGCAACTGTTTAGTTTACACATTGGCATCATAGATTAACTTATTTCTAAAACACTTGATTTTATCACTCTGCCTAATGATTTGTCACATGATTTATTGGGTAATATGATAAATCATGTGCAATTTATTGTTTATCCTATAAAGAGTGCAACAATTCGTTAAACAGTGATGAAACCCAGCCGTCATGCAGGGAAGCCCACCTTGGTCTCTGCTGCAGTCAGTGGGGCGAGCATTTCCCCCGGGATGGGGTGGCCCTTTCTGTGCCCAGGCTCATAGCATGGGGCAGTTAGACTGCGTTTAAATTAAATAGTTTTAGAAAATAATGGTGCAGTCATAATCTTATACTCTAGCCATATTTATTTTATATGGAAAAATAAAGTCTAAAGCCTGATGGGTGTTAAATCCGTGGATTTATTTGTGATAATAAATGTGGCATTCTTTGTTACGAAGGCATTAAACTTAATGGCAATGTTTCATGATACTGCATGGCAGTTGTGTTTCTCTGTCCCTGGCTACATTTCAGGCCAAAGCACCCTCTGAAAGGTTTTCTGGAACATTTCTGGGTGCTCCCTAAGCTTGAAGGACTTCTTGGTGCATGAGGGCTGAGGACAGAGCCAGTACCAAGGTCTAATGTGGGGTCCTGATTACTGATCTTAAGTCTCCTCCCAGGAACTGGTGTCAAGAGAGCTGACCACCCCTCTCATTTTGTGGGGAGAGACCTGGGAATACCCAGCTCTCCCCTGGCATTCTACCCTCCTGTCTCTTAGCTCTTTGCTGTCCTTCCTTTCCTGTGTTTTGCCTGTCCTGCCTTCTTCTGGTGAAAGAATCTAATTCTCATTCCTTCACTCTCAGCACCAGTGACCTCCCCAGCTCTCCTGTGACTCAAGAGTGCGTATGTCACCTTAAACCTCAATGGTCAGAGTAGGACATCATCCACTGACCATTTAGATTGTGTGGGTTTGAGCGCAGGACCCAAGCGAGACCAAGCAGAGCTGGAATTAATAGAAATAGCCTGAGGAAAGTGCCCAATTGTAGAAGTAAGGGGAACTGCTGGTGGCCACCTTGTCCTCCAAAAGCACAGAGAAAGTGCCCCCTGAGAGTGAAGCCAGCACAGGTAACGCCTGGTGAGACCCAACCCTGTGTTAGTTAGTATATTACATGTTAAGTAGTATATGACCTTGTATGAGCCCCCGGATCCAGCCCTACCAGAAACAAGTTTCCCCTAGGACTTACTTGTTTTTGTGTTCTTTTTTGTTCAAGTCAATTTGGCAGAGATTTTAAATTAAAAATTTCTTTTAAATGAATATACTAGCCCTTCCATAAGACTAAGTGCACATTTTTTCATCAGGAAAAGCATATTATAGGGAGAAGGGACATTTCACTCTCTAATTTCCTTTCTCCATCTCTAACAACAGATCACACACTGTGATTTTCTGAGCACAGCTTTGGCAGAGGTGCCCTGAGACTCTCACCTCACCCAGAATAGTCCCGCCTTGACTTGTTTGACATACTGGACCTCTACGTCAAATTTCACTTTAAAAATAAGTTCAATGATTATAAATCGAAGTATGTGGCACTTATCTAGAATGTGCATGCTTAATCGTGCAGTAGTGTCTGACACTTTGCAACCCCGTGGACTGTAGCACACCAATCTCCCTTGTCCATGAGATTCTCTAGGCAAGAGTACTGGAGTGAGTTGCCATTTCCTCCTCCAGGGGATCTTCCTGACCTAGGGATCAAACCATCTTTTCTGTCTCCTTGCATTGGCAGGTGGTACTTTACCACTGAGCCGCCTGGGACAACTGGATAACCACATGCAAAAGAATAAAGTCGGAGACTTCCCTGGTGGGCCAGTGGTCAAGACTCTGTGCTTCCACTAAAGGAGATGCAAGTTCTACTCCTGTTCAGGGAACTAAGATCCCACATGCCAAGCCACACAGCCAAAAAAAGGAAAAAAGAATAAAGTTGACCTCTTTCCTCACAATATATATATCAGATCAGATCAGTCGCTCAGTCGTGTCCGACTCTTTGCGACCCCATGAATCTCAGCACACCAGGCCTCCCTGTCCATCACCAACTCCCGGAGTTCACCCAGACTCACGTCCATCGAGTCAGTGATGCCATCCAGCCATCTCATCCTCTATTGTCCCCTTCTCCTCTTGCCCCCATATAAGCTCCTGCAAAAAAACGTACATTGTACCTTGTGTATGGCAGATAGTACCAAGCATGACACATTTTTACTTGGAAGGTTCTCAATAAACATAGACTAATTCTATGAATAATCGGAGGGAAATGAATCAATCAGAGTGTGAATGACACGTTTATTAAGTTGTCGAGAGGCTAAGCAGGCCTTTGATAAAGGCTGTGTATTTTCAATGCCCAGGTTGTATGGTAGATTAAAGATGGCTAAAAATTCTTTGCTATTCCTCCATTGAAAGCTGGAGTCTAATTTCCTTTTCCTGAGTCTGGGATGGCCTTAGTGAGATAACCTTTCCTTTTCATCAAAATATTGTGGCAGAAAGGATATTCTAGCCTTTCATCATTAGGTCCTAGAGCACTATAGCTCCTGCCTCGTCTGTTTATAATATTTACCCTGGAGGAAGCCAGGCTACACGGAGGAAGCCCTCATATTCTGAGACCGCCATGCTGTGAGGAAGCCCAACTTCCTGTTTGGGAGGCCGTAGGAAGTGCTGGCCAGCCTCCAGTCATTCTGGCCCAGGCACCAGTCACACGAGTGAAGAAGCCATTGGATGACTCTAGCCCTATCATCTGACTGTAAGCACAGAAGACACTGGGACCAGGAACCGTCTGGTTACGAAATAGGGGAGATAATGATATATCTCTGTTTGGTTCAGTGTCGTTTGCTGTAGAGCAATAGACAATGAGAACTGGGAAGAAGCTCCTTTATCACACACACATGCAACATACGTGATTCCCTAGTGTTTTAGGGACTTTGAGGTATGTGATCTCTCATGTTCCTTTAACCTCCAAAACACAATGGCCCCATCGATCCTGAGAGATGAGCATTTCTCTTCCCAGTCTGGCCCGCATCCTGTCTGAGAGCGCCTGATGTGACAGAAGAACCGTGACTCTGAGTGAGAGCACCTGTGTTCAGCCCTTTTTCTGCCAGGAAGGAACTGGCATCTTTGGAGGAGCAGTTTTCCTCCCTTCCTGTGGTCTTGGCTGCTAGAACTCAGTTAATGTGTCCTGTACTCAAGAAGCCCTCATAGACCTTCCACACAGTAGGAAGCCTGTCTCTCCTCTTCCATCCACCTGCTACCACATCACAGTGTCCAGTTTTCATCAGAACACTGAATCCAGGATGGCCTCACTGATTTGCTTGATCAGTTTTCTTTGGTCTTCCATAGGGCAAAGTGAAACTGTTAGTCTCTCAGTCGTGTCTGACTCTTTGCAACCCCATGGACTACAGCCTGCCAGGCTCCTCTGTCCAGGGAATTCTCCAGACAAAAATAGCAGCAGGTTGCCATGTACTTCTCCAGGGGATCTTCCTGACCCAGGAATAAGAACCCGGGTAGATTCTTTACCATGTGAGCCACCTGGGAAGCCTCAGAATAGTAACACAAGGACAACAGAGACCTTGGTCTGCACTCCACGGATACGGTTGAACATGGGTAATGTTACAATGAATGGACAGGTTCCCATTCCAAAGCTATAAAGTGTCTATGGTACCTTCAGCTAGGGCAGGCCATGATCTTAGGATCTGAAGAATAAAGAGCCCTGGACAGGCCTTGTTCCTACAGTAGCCTTGTTCCTACAAGGATACTATGTAGCTTACAAGGCATTAAAACCGTGATCCCTACCTGAAAGCACCTCTTCAGGGGATGCCTAGAAGACCTCAGGGCTCCCCGAAAGAGCTCTGCTAGCTGAATCATAGTGGCGAGTCACTGGCCAGTTCCGGGTCCTCCCACTCCTGAGAAGCTTGTAAGTTTGGCAATGTGTTTATCTCTCTAAATCCCTCATAAAATACTATTTGCCAATAATGTCACCCTGTAATTACATTTACTGAACTCGCTCTGCCTGTGTGTATGCTCTTTTTTCATTATGTAGCTTCAACCTTTATAATGTTACCAATTGACACCATAATTAGTATAGTTTACTGCAGCACTGATTATGAGGGGCCGCCTTGTCAATCAGCCTCTGTTTGCTTCTGTCGGAGGAGCCATTATTTCTTTGCCTCTAAAAGTCTTGGGTAATTTGCAGGGCACAGGGGTGCAGGGCAGTGTGTGAGAGAAAGGAGCACTCCCAGGGCCAACTTGCCCCTGACCACCCAACTCTTAAGTGGTCACTTTGCTTCCAGCCTTATGACATGTGGCGCTTGGCCAGAGCTCTGGGAGGAGGAGAAGCCCTTTGGGCCTGTGTGGAGGGCCAGGGCACTGAGTGCCGCTCTATCCTTTTCCCCTGGGGCCCCATGGCTCAGGCTCTCTGGGGCTCCTTCCCCCACCCAGCACTCCCTTGCCCTACCTGCCTCCAGGGGCTTCAAAGAGCTAACAGATGTGGAAGAGCTTTTGAAATAAGCGTGCCATATAAATTCAAGGTGTTTGGGAATGGTTTTCTCATAAACCTGCCAACACTATCTTTTTGGAAAAGACAGAAGTCACAAATCCACTCTCATTTTAATTTACCCTGGTATTTCCTCAGCAGATGGCTAAAGAGCTGCTTGTTGTATGTCTTCTGTTCCATCACCTAGAAGCTAGCGCCTTGCTTGGCAACCCCAAGGACCAGGCCTCCCTGAAGGCATGGGTCCACTTTCCTGTGATGCCCTCAGAGTTCCTGTTGGGAGGAAGGCAAACACCCCTCCCTTCCCCAAGATCCCAGGGCCCTTCCCAGACCTGTCTAGCTGCCCTCCCCTGGGGCTTCTCTGAAAACCAGATACCTCTCCTTGTGTGACCTTATGGAGAGCATGCCCAGGCATGACCTGCCTGACTTCTGGAGGCAGGAAGAAGCCCATCTCTGAGGTTCCTGGACTCTGTGTCCCACGGCATGTAAGGCAGGTCACTACCATCATTGCCGCCTACTGCATATCCCTCTGCCACACCCAGGCCGTAAGTCTGGGCTTGGAGCTGGAGAAGAGTGAGGAAATCCAGCATCAGCTGAAGCTCAAGCCTTATTCTCCAATACAGCTCAAGCAGCTGTGAAGGCTAAGCATCTCTCTCTCTCTCTGCCTTCTGACTCTGTTTATCACTTCCTTCAAAACTGGAGATGGCAAATGGCTAAAGGTGAAAGTAACTTAGACTTTCCACTTTGGCTCAGCCTCTTCATTGTTTCTATAGCTATTTCTCTGCTCTTCCCCAGTAGTATACTGGACATCTATCGACCTGGGGGAGCTCATTTTTCAGTGTCACATCTTTTTGCCTTTTTGTACTGTTCATGGGGTTCTCAAGGCAAGAATACTGAAGTGGTTTGCCGTTACCTTCTCCAGTGGACCATGTTTTGTCAGGCCTTATTCAACCAGTCCATCCTAAAGGAGATCAGTCCTGGGTGTTCATTGGAAGGACTGATGCTAAAGCTGAAACTCCAATACTCTGGCCACCTCATGTGAAGAGCTGACTCATTGGAAAAGACCCTGATGCTGGGAGGGATTGGGGGCAGGAGGAGAAGGGGACGACAGAGGATGAGATGGCTGGATGGCATCACCGACTCGATGGACATGAGTTTGAATGAACTCCAGGAGTTGGTGATAGACAGGGAGGCCTGGAGTGCCATGATTCATAGGGTCACAAAGAATAGGACACTACTGAGTGGCTGAACTGAACTGAACTGAACTAGCAGGGACATGCTTTTCAGCTGCTCCACATAGCTGGATGAGAAGCCTGGTTCCCTGGTTGTCCCATTGCTGGTCCTTGTTGAGCATATAGGTCCATATAGTCAAAGCTATGTTTTTTTCTAGTAGTCATGTTTGGATGTGAGGGGTGGCCCAAAAAGAAGGCTGAGCACCGAAGAACTGATACTTTCAAACTGTGGTGCTGAAGAAGACTCTTGAGAGTCCCTTGGACTCCACGGAGATCAAACCAGTCAATCCTAAAAGAAATCAACCCTGAATATTCACTGGCAGGACTGGTGCTGAAGCTGAAACTCCAATACTTTGGCCACCTGATGTGAAAAGCCGACTCACTGGAAAAGACCTTGATGCTAGGAAAGACTGAATGGCAAGAGGAGAATGGGGTGACAGAGGATGGAAGACTGGATGGCATCCCTGACTCAGCAGACTTGAGTCTGAGCAAAATCAGGGAGACAGTGAAGGACAGGGAAACCTGGCATGCTGCAGTTCATGGGGTTGCAGAGAATCAGACATGACTTAACGACTGAACAACAAGAGGTAACATTCTTGAAGACAGCTCTTCTACCGGTGTACCGCCAGCTTCCATGGCAAGAAGCTCCATGCTCCACATGTAGCCCCTTTCATTCCAGAATACCCAACTTACTTCTCAAACCTGCCTCCCCGGATCTTTCATCTGTAAGTCCCCATTTTGCTCTTGGCTGTGACGCAGAGCACAGCTGTTTCTCTGTTTCTTTAGAATCCTTTTTTTCCCTCTTTAGCTCATCTGTCTCTCTCCCAGGATACTTGAGGTACAAACTCCACGGGTCGGCCTTTCACACTTGTCACAGCAGCAACCAATAAATCACGTAGGATCTCAGCCTGCCTTCTGGAAACGTGTGGCAGCCCTTGTTTTCCAGGGTCTAGCCTTTCTTTTCTATTCTTCTGATGACTTAACACACACCCATCTCCAGACCTTGTTGCCTGGGTGTTAAATACCTACCGAGCACCAACTGTGCTGCCGACGGTGGGGAAGCACATGAGGTCATCCGTGCTCCATCTGGGACCTGCAGTCTGGTCTGTAGAGACCTGTTCTAACTTCAGAAGTGGAGATCAGGGGTGGGATGGGGGTCACAGGAGCTGAGTGTCAGTTTTCCCTGCTTGTGCCCAGGGTGATACTATGGACTTCCAACCACACGCCAGTTCTTTTTCTTCCTGGTCATAGAATTCTGTCCATTTCCTTTCCTGGCATCTTCTCTCCCCAGCACTGCTTCTTGGAGCTGAAACTTCTCCCTCTGAAGAGTCCAGACTCCCCCTTAGCATGTCTGTCCTCCTCACCACCCTCCTTAACTCTGCTTTCTTTCCAAATCACCCCACTGCTCAGTTTGGGAACTTGGAGGCACAGGGGTCTTAGCAGGTGAGCCCACCTTCTAATAGAGACGGAGAAAGGCATTTTGTAAACATCAGAGCAGATTCAGGCTCCCAGCGGATGCGCATGTAATGTGGCTTATGCTAGATTACTCTTGCTTAAGTTAGAGTCTGTGATTTAGCATTCCTGTTTAGCTGCCGAATTCCACAGAGGATATTGCTGGATCCCAAATCTTTTGTCAGTGTAATTGAGCATAACGTCTTTTCAGGTTTGTATTTCAAAAGATGCATTATCTCCTCTCATCCATTTGTTCTATTTGAGCTATTCAAAACTTTTAGCGTGCCCCATCCCTCGGAAGGAATTTGAGTTTTAGGCTGATAATTTATGTTTATGCTGAGAATGCGATTTCCTTTCTGCACCCAGAATGATTAATAGACTTCTCTCTGTAAATTAGTGTGGGAAAAGATATAGGTAAATCGCTAAGTGGACTGAGAATTTCACTTCATTCCAATGATTTCTTCAAGCTCATTCTTATTCGTGCTTCATAGATGCATGATTTTTTCTGGACCTCATGCCCTTTGATCACATAAAAGTCCTCACCCTTGTTCCCCACCTCCTGACAACCCTCCTTTAGGAGTGAGGATCGGCCAAACACTCCTTCCTCCAGCAAAATTCAGCCTGCTGTCTGTTTTCATGTAGTCCTATGAGTGAAGAACAGTTTTTAAATTTTTTAAAAGGTTTAAAAACTCAAAAGGAGAATAATATTTTGTGACACCTGAAAATTATGTGACATTCAAATTTTACTGTCCCTAAATAAAGTTTTGTTGAAACACAGTGATGCTCATTCATCTACGTGTTGTCTAGCTGATTTCACACCACCATGGCAGAGCTGAGTAGTTTCGACAGAGACTTTATGGCCGGCAAAACCTAAAATATTTAGTATCTGGCCATTTGCAGGAAATATTTGCCAACTATTGCATTAGAGAAAGAATGAGAGTTTTCTTGTGCCTCAGGTTGATATTTGGACTTTTGTCTGCCTGGCTATGTTTGCTTGTCTGTTAGTGATCACATCTTAATTTCCCTTGGAGAACTCTCCCTCTGTCCTCTCAGCCCCTGTGTTTGAATGGTTCCATCCTCCTTTAAACTGGCCCCACCACAGGACTTAAGCTGGAGCCAGTAACCTCAGCAGATTCCCCCAAGAGAGACTGATTGGTTCAAGATGGTTACTTGAGTCAACTGGACCAGAAGGATCTGTGTCAGGGCAGATGTTCTTTCTTTGCAATGTGAATCATGGCATGCAGAGTGGAAGCAACTACAGGCATCTTGTGATAATGAGAGACTTGATAAGAGAGTTAGAACTAGTGGCTTTATTTCAGTCCCAAAGCAAATCAGACCTGATGTCCCTATCACTTGTCTGGTTGAGTCTGTGAATTTTTGCTTAAATCTGTGTTTCTGTAACTAGTGCACTGTGTTTGTGTCATATGTGACCCTCACAATCAAGGCCTGGCTCACATCATTCTGCTGATCATGGGTTGGGAATGGGCTGACCCAAGGGACCCCATCAGTGGACCAGACACAAGCTTCCATTAACCAAGATTTGAGTTGATCTCAAGACAAACCTCAGGTGGACTGCACATGCCTTTCCAGAAGTGATGGGATGTACCTCTGGACCACAGCACGGTCTGCAATGGTGAGAGAGTGTGAGCGACTGAGTTGCTGGGGCAGAGGTGCCCTTCCCAGCACCATCTGAGCACTAACTGTCTCCAAGAATGGCCTTGGGAGGTACTGACTGTGTTTCTGGCCGAGAAACATGTGGTGGAGTGGAAAGGCCAGGGCCAGGGGCCTGGCTTTGAGTGCAGCCTTGACACTTTATGGGCTACAAGGTCCTGAACACATTGTTGAGTCTCCGTGGAACTTGGGGCTGTCCTCAATGGGAGTCCTAATAACACCTGTCTTCCCTTGAGTGTTGTAAAAAATAATCCAGATGAACACAGTGTAAAAGTTGTAGGGCAATGAATGAACATTTCTGATACACAAAACCAAGTCCTGCTCAGTCTACTATAGGACTTGAAGGGAAGGAAAGGAGGGCCCAGGTGTGGATGGAAGTCCTCATCTCAACATGCTGTGGAAGTGGAGGAAGCACGCCGAGAGAGGAAGAAGTTGAGATTAGGGAGGTTGGGTGGTTTATCTGAGCTCTCACAGCTGAGACAACACCAAGTCTTCAAAGTCTTAGTTCATGCATTTGCAGTAAATTTTCCTTCACAAAACTAAGATCATGGCATCTGGTCCCATCATTTCATGGCAAATAGATGGGGAAACAATGGAAACAGTGACAGACTTTATTTTCTTGGGCTTCAAAATCACTACAGATGGTGACTGCAGCCATGAAATTAAAAGACGCTTGCTCCTTGGAAGAAAAGCTATGACCAACCTAGACAGCATATGAAAAAGCAGAGACATTGCTTTGCCAACAAAGGTCTGTCTAGTCAAATTATGGTATTTCCAGTAGTCATGTATGGATGTGAGAGTATGACCATAAAGAAAACTGAGGGCTGAAGAATTGATGCTTTTGCACTATGGTATTGGAGGAGACTCTTGAGAGTCCTTCTTGGACTTCAAGGAGATTAAACCAGCCAATTCTAAGGGAAATCAGTCCTGAATATTCATTGGAAGGACTGATGCTGAAGCTGAAACTCCTATACTTTGGCCAATTAATGAGAAGAACTGACTCATTGGAAAAGACCCTGATGCTGGGAAAGATTGAAGGCAGGCGGAGAAGGGGATGACAGAGGATGAGATGGTTGGATGGCATCACCGACTCGGTGGACGTGAGTTTGAGCAAGCTTTGGGAGTAGGTGATGGACAGGGAGGCCTGGTGTGCTGCAGCCTATGGGGTCATGAAGAGTCAGACACGACTGAGTGACTGAACTGAACTGACTGACTGCCTTCAGAAACAAAGTCTGGAAGAAGTCAAAACAGCCTGTGATTGCTCTTCCCATTCTAGACCAGTTGTCAGCATGACACATATGTGGACTGACAATTCTAACAGTATGTCCTGGCCCAGCCCCATCTGTCTGCCCACCCACAGTGCCCAGAGAGGCGGCTGTCTCTGGCAGGGTGCAGTCTGCAGCAACGATGGGGGTGGGGTTCTCCTGGGTACCCTCCATGTTTCAGACAACTCTGGGGTTTCATGGACAATTAAACGGGTCCAGAAAACAGCATGTGGTGGCTTGAGGTTTAAAAGAATTCAGGCATATGGACTCAATTTCCTCTGTAGCATGAATGTGTTTAAACATTGAGGAAGAAATGCCTGGGATAGATGGATTTGAAGTGTCTGAAATCTCTAGCACCCAGACTTGCCTCTCTGTGATGGCCCTTTTCCTTTACATGGGATCCACTCTAGGTTTTTGGTTGCCTCATAAAGGTCTATTCAGCATGATGCCAGGAACTGACCCATTCAAAGCAAGATGCTTCTCAAAACTAGGTTATAGAGTGAGCCCTTCTTGGACCCTTTTGATTCTTCAGAGTGGATCCAGTTTGGATGGCTCATGGAACACGTCCTACTCATATGGAAGACAGTGGGAATCAAGCTGGGTGTCTGCGATGCTCAGAGGTAGACATTTCAACCAAGGCACAGGGAGATGGGCCAGGGTCCCTGAATGGAGAGAGGCAGGCATGGCAGTCTCACAAGGGGTACATCTGGCACAAGCCCCTTCTGAAAAAAAGTCCTTCACATCAGGGGAAACAGGACAAGGAAGAGATGGGTGGCAGACTAGAGAGGGCAACTGTGGATGCAGTCCTGGAGAAGGGAAGCTCCTTTCCTCAAATCCAATCAAGACTGCAGCCACTGTCAGATTCCTGGACACAGCCCTGCATGTTATGGAGGAAGGCACTGGAAGGAAGAAATACCAACAACCTCAGATATGCAGATGATAACATTATGATGGTGGAAAGTGAAGAGGAATAAAGAACTGCTTGATGAGAGTGAAAGAGGAGAGTGAAATATCTGACTTAAAACTCAACATTCAAAAAACGAAGATCATGACATCCAGTCTCATCACTTCATGACAAACAGATGGGGAAAAAGTGAAAACAGTGACAAATTTTATTTTCTTGGGTTCTAAAGTCACTGCAGATGGTGACTGCAGCTATAAAACTAAAATATTGTGCTCCTTGAAAGAAAAGCTATGACAAACCTAAACAGCATATTAAAAAGCAGAGACATCACTTTGCCGACAAAGGTCCGTATAGTCAAAAGTGTGGTTTTTCCAGTGGTCATGAGCACCAAAGAATTGATGCTTTCAAACTGTGGTCCTGGAGAAGACTCTTGAGAGTCCCTTGGACTGCAAGGAGATAAAACCAGGCAATCCTAAAGGAAATCAGTCCCAAATATTCATTGGAAGGACTGATACTGAAGCTGAATCTCCAATACTTTGGCCACCTGATGTGAAGAGCCAACTCATTAGAAAAGACCCTGACACTGGGAAAGATTGAAGGTAGGAGGAGAAGAGGTCAACAGAGGAGGAGATGATTGGATGACATTACCGACTCAATGGATATGAGTTTAAGCAAACTCAAGGAGATAGTGAAGGACAGAGAAACCTTGCGTGCTGCAGGTCATGGGGGTGCAAAGAGTCGGACATGACTTAGCTACTGAACAACAGTAACATCTGGGAAGAAGAGAGGTCATTGTTAAGGAAATCAATTGTCAATATTCTCAGCCCCACACAAGAAGCAGGTGCTTATGGGGGAGTGGGCAAGAGGGCCCCTGGATGATGCAGAAGGACTCTGGCCTGCCCCCGGAATCAGGAGGCCCAGCCTACGAAGGGGATCCCCAGGATATGCACTTGAAGCCCCAGAGCTGGGGGTGAGCTCTGCATCAAAGAGCAGAGGGGGCCATACAGTATCCTTGTGGACTCTAGTTCTCCCTGTAACTGTATGGGGGGAGCAAGAAATCTTTGTGAAAGGACTCCCCTGGTGGTCAGTGATTAAGAATCCACCTTGAAATGAAGGAAATGGAGGTTTGATCCCTGGTTGGGGACCTAAGACGCCACATGTCATGGAGCAACTAAGCTTGCGTCCCACAACTACTGAGCCTGTGAGACACAACTAGAGAGTCTGTGCACTGCAGTGAAAAATCCCACATGCTGAAACGTGTGTCTCATGTGCTGCGACTAAGACCAAATAAATAAATAAATAACCAACTTGATAAAAATATATTAAACTTATTTTTAAAAAATGAAACCTTAGGGATGGGGCCAACAGGAGAAAGAAGGGGTAGGGCTGTCCTCTTCTCTGTTGAAGGGACCATGGCTGAGGACTCTGCCTCCGGGTGACAGCAGGGGTTGGTTTACTGGGAACTCATTTTCCATAGCCCCAGGTAAAAAAACAAACCCATCCATTTGCTAGAAATGAGCCAAAATCCCCTCCCAGAGGCATAAGACTTTTACTAAATTCTTGCTATTTCTGCTCTTTAGGCTAGGCTGATAAGGTGGTATTTGTGTTTCTGGGCTTTGAAATTTGGAGGCAACTTGTGAAAGAAGAGGAGAGGAAATCTCTGGAAGAAAGCTTCAGACGTCTGGAGCAATGTCTGGGACCAAGGAGGGGAGGATGGGGCCAGTCTGGGAGTCAGCTCCTAGGGTGGTGAGTGTGTTTCAGAGCTCAGAAGGGCAGGTTTGATTACTGGTTGGAAAGCATGGCAATGGTGGTCTGTTCAAGATTGTCCTGCCTTCTTTTTCTGCTCATTCTAAGAGTGTGTCTTCCTCAGAAATAATTCAGAGGCTGCTCATTCCCTCTTACCTGCCCACCATCTGCTGGGATGGCCCCTTGGGTCTCAGGAGAAGAGGTCAGGGCACCATCCTCAAGGACTATCTGCTCAGCTGGACGACCAGGTGAGTGCAGTAAAAATAAAGGAAAATACAGAGCCACACTATTTGTGAACATCCAGAAGGTGCTGTGGGGCAGGGATTGGTCAGAGAGGGCCAGACAGAGGGGAGCCTCCTGGGAGCTCAGCGGAATGGAGAAAACTGAGGTTGAGGAGGTTGAGAGGGGTGAGAGCCTTCTTCTCCAGCTGAGGCAGTGAGAGAGGAAGGACTCGGAAAAGGCCAAGAGAAAGAAGATGCCGGCTGAGTGCTTCCATCTGTGGGTCTGATTGAATTATAGGGAAAGAGGAGGTTTGGGGAAGCTGTTGGCAGATCTCAACCACATTGTGGCAAATGAGATCCTTTGGCCTTTTGGAAAACCCTCACTTTATTAAAATAAATTAAAAGAGATGGAATCCTTCTGCTCCCGTCTCTCCCCTTCCTTGTTTGAAGCAGGCACATGCTGCTCACCATTGTTTTACCTTCAGATAGCTTGCACTGGGAAGGGCAAACCTGTAATTACCCTGCCTGCCGAAAATGATGGCTGTCGCTTAAGAGAAAACCTGACTGCTTTCCTTCCATGGGGTCTCTGATTCGTGCCAGAGCATCTGTCTGTAATCTCTTCAACTAGAGCTTTGTCTGAGCCAGCCCAGTGGCAGGGAAATGACAGGGTTGCTGGTGGCTAGATGAGTTGGTGGGAGGGGCACAATGTTGGCTCCTGGGATGCTGGGTCTGCATCTCCCGGCCCCCCTCCTACCCAGAGGAGGAATCTTAGGTGCAAGGAATGGTCGCTGCCACAGCCAGGGAGAGCTCACACCCCAGGTCTCTGGAGAGGGGAGGATCCTGGTCAAACCCTGCAGTAAATGTCAAGGAATCATTTACTGACAGTCTGGGAGCCTGGGCCCAGAGAAATGCTCATCAGATAGAGTACATGCAGTTGCAAGTGAGACATACCCAACTCCACCTGGCTTGTACAGGAAGGGAATCTGCTGGTTAACTAATTGATCGGCTAACAAATGTTCAGAGGTTCTGCAGACTCAACACAGGCTTGATTGATCTGGAGACTCAACCACATCACCAGGCTCTAGCCCCCGCCTTTTGTAGATGTGGCTTCATCTCATGAGGTGACTTGACTGCCAGCTGTCCCCAGGGCAGTGTGCATCTAACATCACTTGATGGGAGGGACCAGGGTCAGTTCTAATCATTAAAACTATTATGCTGGTTTGGGCAAAGGAATATCCTGATGATCTCAAGCTGAGTCACATGTTTCACCCATGGAGCTGGGAAAGGCTTGGCTTCACCGGAATCATAGGAGAATTATGGAAGAATTTAAGGAAAGCCGTGGATACTATGGGCTGTTGGGAAGGGGTGGGGGGCGCGGGTGGGGAACATGGATCCTAGGAGAGAGATTGGAGGATGGCTGCTCTAGACTCTAAAACAGCAGTCCCCAACACTGTTGGTACCAGGGACCAGTTTCATGGACAATTTTTCCACGGATGGAAGCAAAGTATGGTTTGGGGGTGAATCAAGTGCATTACATTCACTGTGCACTTTACTTCTGTTATTAACATGTTGTGATAATGCAGTAAAATGAGCAATGGGGAGCAGGTGTAAATACGGATGAAGATTTGCTCACATGCCCATGGCTTTCCCCCTACAGGGTGGTCCAGTTCCTAACAAGCCATGGACTGGTGTTAGTCCACGGTCTGGAGATTGGGGGGCCCCTGGTCTAAAAGATTCTGTCAAAAGCCTCTGTTTAAGTGAGTGATAGAGAAGTGGACGTTCCTTATCCTGTAGTCTGGGCCACCCTGAATAGCCATTCTATTAATAGAATACTGGGTCAGAGAGCTTCAGAGAGGATCGTCCTCTTTCAAAGTCACTGGGGCTCTCCAAGACAGAATCATCATGAGGTCACTAAGCCTCCAGGGACTAGAAAGGCATCACCTTATTAAATGTCTTAACACACAGCTGGAAGGCTATCCTGATGGAAGAGATTTGTCCTTAGGAGTATAAGTCATTTCTTGTTCACTCATATATGCTGACTTCTCCAGGCCCCTCTGTCTCAACTTTGGTCCCTCTTGCTCTACATGAAACCCCAGTTTATTTCCACAAAACTTGATTTCCTTATATTTCATGATGATGTATGTCTCTTCCTGTCCTACCTGAATGTGGAGCATCTTAAGCTCCAGGTATTTTCTGCAGCTTCTCCCCTTTCAAAACTTATCAGTCCTAAGTATCATGTACTCAGAACATCACTAATCCAAGCTCAGATGTTGGAGGCTGACTGTGGCTGGCAGTGTCATGACAGTTATCATGACCATGATATGACAGGAGTCTTCAGAGCTGTAAATCAGCGCCTTAGATAAAGTAGTGAGCTTGAATTTGACCTGTGCAGAAATGAGAACTGGAAGTAAGAAAGTCAGAAATTCTTCCTGCCATGTAGGCAATTGTCTACTTGGCCTTTGCAAGTTGCAGGGGAAAGATGATATGGCTTCAAGAGACAATTTTGTGGTGCAGTTTCTTTGATCCCATGGCCTTTGCAAAGAATTCTGTTTGCTAGATCTGCCTATAACTTTTCAAGGGAAAACAGGGAGTTCCTTGAGTTTAAGGGTGAGCTTACAGTCTGTCTTTCTGTCTGCCTGTCTGTCAGACAGACAAAACCCTAGCCAAGAAACAATTACAGCAGAGATAGATAAAAATACCCAGGGGGAAGTCAAAGACCAAATTTGTGGCGTTGAGGCAAACAGGATTAAGATTAGGTATAAAGAAGAATCCTTTTTTTTTTCAAAAATGGAACTTTTCATTTTGTATTGGTGTATAGCTGATTAACAATGTTGTGGTAGTTTCAGGTGAACAGTGAAGATAAAGAAGAGCTCTTTAAAAAAAGATATTTGTGACAATTAAGGAGAACTCAAGGAAACAAGAACAATCAATTTTCTTGGCATTAAATATATGTATTTATATACCTGAAATATCCCCAACATGTTACTGTCAGAGTTTGAGGTCAAATAACCTTTAGGGGTTAGTTCCAGCTGTTGAGTTGTAGATTCTAAAGAAAAGGAAAGGAAATAAAAATTCAGTTTCCAAGGATCCCTGGAACAGATTAGTGTAACTGGGAAATGGAAAACTAATCAATCCCATGTATTTTCTGAAATGTGGTATTTATTGGGCATCTGTTCTGCATCCAGAACTGCATGGAGGGAAATGAGACAAGCAATGGGAAGGTCCGTGCCCTCCAGGAGTCAGAGAACAAACACTCAGAGCCCACTAATAATCACGTGTCAGGCTACACCCTGGAGAGGTGGTGGCAAACCAGGCTGAGGCAGTACTGGATCTCATGGACCTTACATTCTGAGGGGGAAGGAGTGTCATTCTAAAGGGTATTCAGGATGCAAGAAGGGCCTGTTGGCAGAAACTGAGCCTCATAGGGAGCAATGGGGAAGGTCTCCCCCAGGAGGGGTGGGATGGGTTGCAACATGAAGAATGAGCAGGCTAGTTGGGATGTCAAGTCAAACTGGGCACAAAGTTGCCTCTAAACAGCAGTCTTGGAAAATAGGATGATTTGCTTCTAGGCTTCAGACCTTCTCTCCCAGCACTAAATAAAATGGTCAGAAGGTTATCAGAGTTTAAAGGTGCACAGCACAGATCTTGAGGAATTTCTGTTAGAGATAGTCTGATGGTAGATACCTCTTGCTAAGAAATTAATGCATTAATGTGGAAATTAAATAGTGTGTATTAGAATACACAGTAAAAAACTCCATCTATACCCTCTAATTTGAAGTAGAAATAGCAAATGCAAAAAAACCCCAGTAAGCTGAATTATTGACAATAGAAAATAAGATGATATCACTACAAATTCGGACTTATGAGATGAAAGCACAGTAAGTCTTTGAAGTCAAACCTTAAGTGCACTCATTCTTAATCAATCAATCAATAGCAGGCACAAACATAAAGCTCATGAATATTTTCCTCTAAAGTCTTTTCAAGGTTCAAACAAAGGCAGGAATTTCAAAATTTTATTAAGGAAGATAACACTATGTTAAGTGCTTTATCATTTGTCTAAGAAAACTAGCAAAATATTGATATTAAAACTATACTACATATCACAAAAGAGAGAGTGGGAGAAAAATAAAACAGGCCATCTAAACTGGGAATGGAAATACAGTATTGAGTCAATCTATAGATGTAATTCAATCTCAATAAGTCTTCTGAATGAAATTTTGGCAAACTGAAAAAAATATATTTTTATATTTAATCTAGAAGAATAAACTGAAAATATACATTTTTATATTTCATCTAGAAGAATAAACATGTGAAATAAGATAGGTTGTAAAAGAAAAATATTTAGGGAAATCTTGCACCATCAGATATTAGAACATATTATGAAGTCACATTGCTCAACATTGTGTGATAGAAAATTAGGTCTATGGAAGAGAATAATAAGATTATAATAGAACCTAATCTATAAAGTTATTTATTGTATGACACAGGTAGTGTTATTTATGAAATAAATGGTTCTTGGGAAGTGCCTTAAATATTAGGGAAAGCAAATTAGTTCTTTATCATTTGGGGGTTAGAAATTTCTTTCCAAGCATAATACTCAGAAAATAGCATGAATTTGCTTATATATAAAATATGACCAGTCATCAATCAATCCCTGATTGATAGGAACATGATGGTTACTTTGTGCTGTTCAATTTTCCAAAATTCCTGCAATTAGTGTGTTTTTAGGAGGAAAAATAAAGGTTAAAATGGATAGAGATACATGTTCATTGCAGCATTATTTACAATAAGGAAATCGTTGTTCCAAGTTAGGAGGAGCAATCCCACATCCAAGGAGCGGTGGCTGCGCGGGTGCAGGAGAGCCTAGAGGAGCTACTCCACGTTCAAGGTCAGGAAGGGTGGCAGTGAGGAGATACCCCTCGTCCAAGGTAAGGAGCAGCAGCTGTGCTTTGCTGGAGCAGCCGTGAAGAGATACCCCATGTCCAAGATAAGAGAAACCCAAATAAGACAGTAGGTGTTGCGAGAGGGCATCAGAGGGCAGATGGACTGAAACCATAATCACAGAAAACTAGTCAATCTGATCACACAGACCACAGCCGTGTCTAACTCAGTGCGACTAAGCCATGCCGTGTGGGGCCATCTGAGGTGGGCGGGTCATGGTGGAGAGGTCTGACAGAATGTGGTCCACTGGAGAAGGGAATGGCAAACCACTTCAGTATTCTTGCCTTGAGAAAGCCATGAACAGTATGAAAAGGCAAAACGATAGGATACTGAAAGAGGAACTCCCCAGGTTGGTAGGTACCCAATATGCTACTGGAGATCAGTGGAGAAATAACTCCAGAAAGAATGAAGGGATGGAGCCAAAGCAAAAACAATACCCAGTTGTGGATGTGACTGGTGATAGAAGCAAGGTCCGATGCTGTAAAGAGCAATATTGCATAGGAACCTGGAATGTTAGGTCCACAAATCAAGGCAAATTGGAAGTGGTCAAACAGGAGATGGCAAGAGTGAACATTGAAATTCTAGGAATCAGTGAACTAAAACAGACTGGAATAGGTGAATTTAACTCAGATGACCATTATATCTACTACTGTGAGCAGGAATCCCTTAGAAGAAATGGAGTGGCCATCATGGTCAACAAAAGAGTCTGAAACGCAGTACTTGGATGCAATCTCAAAAACGACAGAATGATCTATGTTTGTTTCCAAGGCAAACCATTCAATATCACAGTAATCCAAGTCTATGCCCCAACCAGTAACGCTGAAGAAGCTGAATGGTTCTATGAAGACCTACAAGACCTTTTAGAACTAACACCCAAAAAAGATGTCCTTTTCATTATAGGGGACTGGAATGCAAAAGTAGGAAGTCAAGAAACACCTGGAGTAACAGGCAAATTTGGCCTTGGAATACAGAATGAAGCAGGGCAAAGGCTAATAGAGTTTTGCCAAGAGAAAGCACTGGTCATAGCAAACACCGTCTTCCAACAACACAAGAGAAGACTCTACAAATGGACATCACCAGATGGTCAACACCGAAATCAGATTGATTATATTCTTTGCAGCCAAAGATGGAGAAGCTCTATACAGTCAGCAAAAACAAGACCAGGAGCTGACTGTGGCTCAGATCATGAACTCCTTATTGCCAAATTCAGACTTAAATTGAAGAAAGCAGGGAAAACCACTAGACCATTCAAGTATGACCTAAATCAAATCCCTTATGATTATACAGTACAAGTGAGAAATAGATTTAAAGGACTAGATCTGATAGAGTGCCCGAAGAACTATGGACAGAGGTTTGTGACATTGTACAGGATACAGGGATCAAGACCATACCCATAGAAAAGAAATGCAAAAAAGCAAAATGGCTGTCTGAGGAGGCCTTACAAATAGCTGTGAAAAGAAGAGAAGTGAAAAGCAAAGGAGAAAAGGAAAGATATAAGCATCTGAATGCAAAGTTCCAAAGAATAGCAAGGAGAGATAAGAAAGCCTTCCTCAGTGATCAATGCAAAGAAATAGAGGAAAACAACAGAATGGGAAAGACTAGAGATTTCTTCAAGAAAATTAGAGATACCAAGGGAACATTTCATGCAAAGATGGGCTCAATAAAGGACAGAAGTGGTATGGACCTAACAGAAGCAGAAGATATTAGAAGAGGTGGCAAGAATACACAGAAGAACTGTATAAAAAATAGCTTCACGATCAAGATAATCATGATGGTGTGATCACTGACCTAGAGCCAGACATCCTGGAATGTGAAGTCAAGTGGGCCTTAGAAAGCATCACTACGAACAAAGCTAGTGGAGGTGATGGAATTCCAGTTGAGCTCTTTCAAATCCTGAAAGATGATGCTGTGAAAGTGCTGCATTCAATATGCCAGCAAATTTGGAAAACTCAGCAGTGATCACAGGCCTGGAAAAAGTCAGTTTTCATTCCAATCCCAAAGAAAGGCAATGCCAAAGAATGCTCAAACTACCACACAATTGCACTCATTTCACGCGCTAGTAAAGTAATGCTCAAATTCTCCAAGCCAGGCTTGAGCAATCCTTGAACCGTGAATTTTCAGATGTTCAAGCTGGTTTTAGAAAAGGCAGAGGAACCAGAGACCAAATTGCCAACATCCGCTGGATCATAGAAAAAGCAAGAGAGTTCCAGAAAAACATCTATTTTTGCTTTATTGACTATGCCAAAGGCTTTGACTGTGTGGATCACAACAAACTGTGGAAAATTCTTCAAGAGATGGGCATACCAGACCACCTGACCTGCCTCTTGAGAAACCTGCATGCAGGTCAGGACGCAACAATTAGAACTGGACATGGAACAACAGACTGGTTCCAAATAGGAAAAGGAGTACATCAAGGATGTATATTGTCACCCTGCTTATTTAACTTATATGCAGAGTACATCATGAGAAATGTTGGGCTGGAAGAAGCACAAGCTGGAATCAAGATTGCCAGGAGAAATATCAATAACCTCAGATATGCAGATGACACCAGCCTTATGGCAGAAAGTGAAGAGGAACTCAAAAGCCTCTTGATGAAAATGAAAGCAGAGAGTGAAAAAGTTAGCTTAAAGCTCAACATTCAGAAAACAAAGATCATGGCATCTGGTCCCATCACTTCATGGCAAATAGATGGGGAAACAGTGGAAACAGTGTCAGACTTTCTTTTGGGGGGCTCCAAAATCACTGCAGATGGTGATTGTGGCCATGAAATTAAAAGACACTTACTCCTTGGAAAGAAAGTTATGACCAACCTAGATAGCATATTGAAAAGCAGAGATATTAATTTGCCAACAGAGGTCCGTCTAGTCAAGGCTATGGTTTTTCCAGTGGTCATGTATGGATGTGCGAGTTGGACTGTGAAAAAAGCTGAGCGCCAAAGAATTGATGCTTTTGAACTGTGGTGTTGGAGAAGACTCTTGAGAGTCCCTTGGACTGCAAGGAGATCCAATCAGTCCATCCTAAAGGAGACCAGTCCTGGGTGTTCTTTGGAAGGACTGATGCTAAAGCTGAAACTCCAGTACTTTGGCCACCTCATGCGAAGAGTTGACTCATTGGAAAAGACTCTGATGCTGGGATGGATTTGGGGTAGGAGGAGAAGGGGATGACAGAGGATGAGATGGCTGGATGGCATCACTGACTCGATGGACATGAGTTTGAATGAACTTTGGAAGTTGGTGATAGGACAGGGAGGCCTGGGGTGCTGCGATTCATGGGGCCGCAAAGAGTCAGACAGGACTGGGCGGCTGAACTGAACTGAACTGAACTGAGGTTAAGGCAGGTGGCTCTCGTAGTAAAGAATCTCTCTGCCAATGCAGGAGACTTAAGAGATATGGGTTCCATCCCTGGATGGGGAATATCTCTTGAAGGAGGGCATGGCGAACCCACTCCAGTTTTCTTCCCTGGAGAATCCCATGGACAGAGGATCCTGGAATGCTACAGTCCCTAAGGTCTCAAAGAGTCGGACACAACTGAAGCGACTTAGCATTAGCACTATTAGCAAGGTAAGGCAAGAACCTATGTTTTGTCCACAGATGAATGACTCTAGAAAACAATGTGTATATATACATTTTATATCAGATCAGATCAGATCATTGGCTCAGTCGTGTCCGACTCTTTGTGACCCCATGAATTCACAGCATGCCAGGCCTCCCTGTCCATCACCAACTCCCGGAGTTCACTCAGACTCACGTCCATCGAGTCAGTGATGCCATCCAGCCATCTCATTCTCTGTCGTCCCCTTCTCCTCCTGCCCCCAATCCCTCCCAGCATCAGAGTCTTTTCCAATGAGTCAACTCTTCGCATGAGGCGGCCAAAGTACTGGAGTTTCAGCTTTAGCATCATTCCTTCCAAAGAAATCCCAGGGTTGATCTCCTTCAGAATGGACTAGTTGGATCTCCTTGCAGTCCAAGGGACTCTCAAGAGTCTTCTCCAACACCACAGTTCAAAAGCATCAATTCTTCAGTGCTGAGCCTTCTTCACAGTCCAACTCTCACATCCATACATGACCACAGGAAAAACCATAGCCTTGACTAGACGAACCTTTGTTGGCAAAGTAATGTCTCTGCTTTTGAACATGCTATCTAGGTTGGTCATAACTTTCCTTCCAAGGAGTAAGCGTCTTTTAATTTCATGGCTGCAGTCACCATCTGCAGTGATTTTGGAGCCCAGAAAAATAAAGTCTGACACTGTTTCCACTGTTTCCCCATCTATTTCCCATGAAGTGGTGGGACCAGATGCCATGATCTTCGTTTTCTGAATGTTGAGCTTTAAGCCAACTTTTTCACTCTCCGCTTTCACTTTCATCAAGAGGCTTTTGAGTTCCTCTTCACTTTCTGCCATCAGGGTGGTGTCATCTGCATATCTGAGGTTATTGATATTTTTCCCAGCAATCTTGATTCCAGCTTTTGTTTCTTCCAGTCCAGCGTTTCTCATGATGTACTCTGCATATAAGTTAAATAAACAGGGTGACAATATACAGCCTTAATAATTTCCTCCAGTTTCATTCCCATTGCTGAAAATGATAAAATTTCCCTTTCAAGGCTGAATAATATTCCACTATACTTATATAATAATATATGCAATAATACAAAGACTATATAAAACAATATATAAAATGTATATATAAATAATATATACATTTATATATATTATACACATATAATACATATATAATATATTTAAGTATATATAATGTATATTTTATATATTATTTTATATAGTTTTTGTATTATTGCATATATTATTATATAAGTATAATGGAATATTATTCAGCCTTGAAAGGGAAATTTTATCATTTTCAGCAATGGGAATGAAACTGGAGGAAATTATTTAAGTGCAATAAGCCAGACAATTAAAGATAAAGCCTGTGTACTTATACATGTGAGAATTGGAGTATTCCCTGCCATATCAGTAAACAAGGATGTCACAGTCAGCAGTGATTTCAGCCTTCCCTTGTGGGCTTCTGAGCCCTAAGGGCACTCTGGAAGTAGTAGAGTATCCAGGAACTAACAGCCTTCAGGACTGTAGCCACTCCTACAGTGAGCCCAGAGGCAGCTCAGGATGTGAAACACACACACAAAACTCAGGACACTGCCCAGGATAGCTAAAATGCATATGAAAGGAATAATTGCAGTGAGTGGACTTTTCCTCTTCCCATACACGGAGAGTGCTAAATTCCTTAGCTTGGGATATCTGATTTTCTTTAACAATCATCTTTTGATTTTCAGACTCTCTGTCCTTTGCTGCAAAACTTTTATATAACCTGGCTCCTTCCCTGCCTCCTTGGAGCAGTTCGCTCAGGATTACTTGAGATGCTATCTCCTAGCCTTGAAGTCCTAAAAATTCACACCAAATAAAACGTAACTCTCAACTTGTAGGTTGTGGCTATTTTTTCAAGTTGACCTGTGGAATCGAAAAAAGTAAACAGCAACAACAAAACCCCTCAAACTGATTCGAAACAGAGTAGAAAGGTGGTTGCCAAGGAGTGGGGAGGTGGGAAATGGGGAGAGGCTGGCACAGAGGGAGCACAGTTTCAGTTGTAGGATAAACAAGGTCTGAGGCTCTCACAGGTAACATGGTGACTAAAACTGGTAACACTATTATATAACTGAAACTCGCTAAGAGTAGAACTTGAACGTTCTCACACAAGAAAAGGTAAATATGTGAGGTGATGGACCTATAATTACCTTGATGGAGGAGAAGCCTTTCACAATGCATATGTAGATTAAGTCATCAGGGTGCACACTTTATTTATTTATTTTTTCACACTTTAAAAATCTGGCCATGTGGCTTGTCAATTGTATGTCAGTGAAGCTGAAAAAAGGAGAGTGGGGTAAAGTGTGTTGGTGCAGGACAGGAAGTGAGGAGACCTTGGTCGAATACACCAAGGGATGAAAGCTGTTGCTTTTTAAAAAGATTTTATTTGACATAATGTTTGGCATTTCAGTCATATTTAGATATACAATTCTATGGCATGAATTGCATTCACAGTACTGTGCAACCATCGCTACTATTTGCAAAGCTTACTCATCACCCAACAGAAACTCTAACCATTAAGCCAGGACTGTCATCCCTCTCTTTCTCCTCCCAGCCCTGGAAACCTCTCAGTTTGGTGCTGATTCACTTTGCTGTATTGCAGAAGCTAACACAACATTGAGGAGAAGGCGATGGCACCCCACTCCAGTGTTCTTGCCTAGAGAATCCCAGGGACGGAGGAGCGTGGTAGGCTGCAGTCCATGGGGTCGCAAAGAGTTGGACACAACTGAAGCGACCTAACAGCAGCAGCAACACAACATTGTAAAGCAATTATACTCCAATAAAAAAAAAAAGAAAAGAAAATCACTCGGGATTTTAAAGGAAAAAAAAAAGATTTAAGAGCTGCTTTGGTAGAGCTGGATCAGGCGTATGGTTGGGATGAAGAAAAAGAAGGCTGGTGCTTTTTGAACAAGATTGTTCTTGAACTTTTAAGTACCATTTGTCCACAGATTAGAAAGCATTGATCAAATTTTGTTTTTTTTTTTTTTAGTCGAGAAGTCTCGTCCGAACCTTTTGTAACTCCAAGGACTGTAGCCTGCCAGGCTCCCCTGTCCATGGTATTTCCCAAGGAAGAACTCTGGAGTGGATTGTCATTTTCTTCTCCAGGAGATCCCTTCTGACCCAGGGATCAAACCCACGTCTCCTGCATTGGCAGGTAGATTCTCTACCATTGAGCCACCAGGGAAGCCCTTGATCAAATTTCACTGATGAGTGGTGACAGAGTGAAAGTCTGGGAGTGGGATCTAGGGGTACCCTAGGGGGGAGGGCCAGAGAGCAGCCTGGCATGCACAGGTATAGGTTCCAGAGACTGGGGAGAGTAGGGTCTCTGCAAATTCTCTTCCCAGCAGTGTAAATCCTGACTGGTCATCGTGTATTATAATTTTGACTTATGACTGAATTAAATTTGCTAATATTTTGCTAAGAATTTTAAAACTTTTGTTCTCAAGGGATATTGGTGTCTAGTTTTTTATTTTTTTCCATTGGAATATTTTTGTTTGGATTTGGTATAAGGGCAATGATGACCTTGCAAAATGAATTGCTTAGTATTTCCTCCTCTTCAAATTTTGGTAACAGTTTGTATGGTATTGGTATTATTCCTTCCTAAATGTTTTATAGAATTTACCAGAGAAGCCTTCTGGGCTTAGAGTTTTCTTTCTGGGAAGTTTTTTTTTTTTTTTTTTTAAGACAAAAAGCATTTTTTTCAAAAAATGCCAAGTATATAAAAAAAATAAGATCTCTTTTATTCCCTTGTACCATATTTTATTCAGATAAAACCAGCAGGCTACATGCTGCTCAGAACACAGCCCCAGAGAGGCTCTGGGAGGCACACCATCCAGAACTGCTTTTCATGTATCTAGTCTATATACACAAGTCAGCAACGCCCCTCCCCCATTACCCATGGACCCACGCCCACTTGGGTAAGCCAGCGAGGGGTCCCCCTGCAGCAGTCAGGGAGCTGCCGCAGCTGTCCCACCTGAGTCCCCGTCCCTCTACAAACCAACAGAGCAAGCATCGCAGCCCTCCCCAAAAGATCCCCAAGTCAGAGGAGGAAAGGAGAGAAAAGAAAACTATGGCGGCAGCCATGGAAGCTTGGAGCAGGAAGGGAACCAAACAAATAAATAAATATATAACATTGAGCTCCAGGTTAGAAAGTGCATCATCTTTCCAAGGGGGAAGAAAAACAAACCAGGTAAAATAACTTAAAAGGCAACATTAAAAAAGAATTAGATCAACTACAATCCTTTTGCACACTGCCGTGCCAACTGTACACACATGTACAGTTTTTCTGTTGATTTGCTTTGTTTGTGCATTTGTGTGTGTGTGTGAGGCAATGGCACCCCACTCCAGTACTCTTGCCTGGAAAATCCCATGGATGGAGGAGCCTGGTAGGCTGCAGTCCATGGGGTCGCTAAGAGTCGGACACGACTGAGCGACTTCACTTTCACTTTCCACTTTCATGCATTGGAGAAGGAAATGGCAACCCGCTCCAGTGTTCTTGCCTGGAGAATCCCAGGGACGGGGGAGCCTGGTGAGCTGCCGTCTATGGGATCGCACAGAGTCAGACATGACTGAAGTGACTTAGCAGCAGTAGCAGTGAGGTCTTAACTTAGAAACAGCTAAGTAAAAACCAAAAAGGAAGACCAATTCACTTGGGAGTTTTACTAAAGCTGGAAAAGGGGCAGGTGGCTCAGTGTTTGGCCTTGTAGCCTCTTCCATGGCACCTCTCATATGAAAGATGGGGGGGGAAGCAGGGAGGGATAAATAGAGGGAACCAAACCCAGGCAGATTTTTGGAGAAGTAGCAGGTAAAAGAGGCAAGTTCAAGTATTTCTCCCAGCACAGCCAGAGTCCCCACAGAAGGCCTCAGAAAGTCAGAAGAGGTGACAGGGACTTAAAATGGTGCTAGTCCTAACCCACCCCAACACGCATCCCCCCTGCCCGGCATTCAGCAGAACTCCTGATGAAGCGAACAGCTGCATGGTAGGATCCTTACCTACTCCCACTTCTCCACCGCCGCCCACCCCTGGGATTTTGCAGCGTCCACCAATGCTGGACATAGGTGAGAAGGCAAGCTTCTAGGGGAGGAGTGGAGGCCTAGGACGCCTGGAGTGGAGTGGAGTGGAATCTCTTCCTCCCTTTTGGGAAGCAGCCTCCAGGAGCCTAGGGTCTGGAATGAGTTGTAAATGTTTCTGTATCAAGCAATGTACTGCTTGAGAATAAGTGCCACTGGTACTTGGGAAGCTGGAGACACTTCCCCTCCCTTGAGCATTTGACAGGGAGGGACGAACCTGTCGGAGAAGCTATTCGCTGGGCCCCTGCGACAGGCTTTGAAGCTGATCTCAGCAGTTTCCTGGGGCAGGAAGACTTCTTGTATCCACGGCTGGTTCTGGATTTCTTCGAAGGATGGCCGATCTGATGGCCTCAAGGCCAAGCACCATCTAATGAGATGTTGACACTCTGAAGAGACCCGCTGCCTGAAGAAAACTTGGCCCCTAAGGCTCTCCTCATCTTGCTCAAAGGGAATATCTCCACAGACCACGTCATACAGCAGGATCCCCAGAGACCAGATGGCTGTCTGCCATGGTAGATCCACTATGGAGGATACAGCCGGGTCCCATCGAAGTCCGTGTAGAGGGTGTCCTTGAGCAGCGCCCCCGACCCGAAGTCGATGAGCTTGAGCTCGCCGCGTTTGAGGTTGGTAAGGACGTTCTCGCCCTGATGTCGCGGTGAAGCACCCTGCAGTCGTGGCTGGGCCCCACCGCCTCCAGCACCTGCCAGAAGAAGCTGCAGGCCAGCTCCTCCTGCAGCCCCCCCGCGCCGCCCCCCTTTTCCGTGATAAAGTCAAAGAGGTCTTGCAACGGTTCCGGCCTCTCCAGGATCAGGACGAAGCTGTCGGGCCTCTCAAACCAATCTAGGAGCCTAATGGGCGCCAGAGAAGCCCAAGCTCACCTTCTTCAGCAGAACCACTTTCATGGGCACTCGGGTGCCATCAGGCAGCTCTCCCCAGTGGGAAATCCAGTCCTTCTCCACGTGTTTGATGGCCACCGGCAAGTTGTCAGTGACACGGATGCCTGAGTACACCGAGCCGAAGCCGCCGCTGCCCAGGAGCGGGCCCACCTGGTACTGCGACTCCAGGGGCTCCTTCTTCTTGCCCGGAGCCAGCTTGGTGGAGTGCAGGTCATTGCGGGGCGCCGGGGCACAAGTGGGCAAGCGAGTTGATTTTGGACAAGAGCACCCCAGCTTCCAGGATGTCGGCGTAGAGACTGTGTCTGGAGGAGCTGCAGTGGGGGCTAGGGTTGTGCCAGGAGCTGTGCCTAAGGCTGGGGCTGAGGCTGCGGCTGGCGCAGAAGGTCGAGGGCCAGTCGGAGGACGGCTGGGGGCGCTGCCGGGGCTGGAGGCTGAAGGAGGCGCCCGCAGGGTCAGGCAGCTCCAGGGCGGTGGGCGGCTCGAGGGGCTTGTGTGGCAGCGCTGCGGCACAGGGAGTGTGTAGCTGCTGCTGCTGCTGCTGCCGCCGGTCCAGCCACCGCCGCCGCCGCTGCGGCCAAGTGCTCTCCGGCCTCCTCCGCCACCGTTTGATAGAATTTATAAAATGTTTTATGGAATTGACCAGAGAAGCCTTCTGGGCCTGGAGTTTTCTTTCTGGTAAGGTTTTTAATTGATGATTTCAATATCTTTCATAGGGGCATAGAGCTACTCAGATTTTCCATTTCTACCTTAGTCAGTTTTAGTAATTTATCTTTCATAAAGTTGTGGGTAATATCCCCATATTATCCTTTTAAGCCTGTAGGGTACAATGTGGTACCTCCATTTTCATTCATATTCTTGTTAATCCTTGCTTCTCATCTTTTTTCTTGATCATCAAAGCTAGAGTTTCATCAAATTTACTGGTTTTTTTTAAAAGAAAACTTTTCGTTTTATTATTTTATCCCTTATTTTTTTGTTTACTCGAATTCTGATAGCTCTTATCTTTTAAAATTCCCATTTTCTTCTTTCTTTTTTTTAATTTGCTTTTCTTTTTCTAAATTTTTAAAGTGAAAGCTTAGATTTTTTTCAAATACAAGTATTTTCAAATACAAGTATTTAAAACTATAGATTTCCCTTTTAAGGACTATATTCCACATGGTTTTAATCTATTATAATTTTATTTTCATTCAGGTTAAATATATTTTCTAATTTTTCCTGTGGACTTCTGCTTTGTATATAGGTTGCATAGGAGTCTTGTCCAATTTTCCAAGTACTTGATTTTCCAAATATCTGTTTTTTTATTGCTAATTTAATTCTGATTTCAGTCCTTTTAAATTTATTAGCAATTCTTTTATTGTCCAACATGTTGTCTATTTTGGTGATTATTCTCTGAATGTTTGAAGATACAAACATTCTCTTAATTTGGGTAGAGTGTCTATAAATGTCAATGAAATTAAGTTGGTAGATGTTCATATCCTCTATGTCTTGATTTTCTGTCTACTTGTTCTATCAAGTATTGAATAGGAACGTTACAATCTCCAACTTTAATTTTGTCTTTTAAACTTTGTATTTTATATCGGAGTATAGCAGACGAACAATGTTATGATAGTTTCAGATGGACAGCAAAGAGATTCACACAATGTCGTTTTGTGCATTTTGAAAGCCTGTTACTGCATACATACATATCTAGGATTTGTATTTGCTTGTCTTATTCTTCTGTATCTTTGGGAAACACATTCCTTGTCCTGAAGTCTGTTTTGTCTAATAATAATATTATAACATAGATATTTATCTTTATTTATGGGTCTCTAGTTGTATTCCCTCTTTTTCTCCTAATGGTGGTCATTTATATCTTCTCTTTTTTTCCCTTGGTTAGTCTAACTAGAGGTTTATCAATTGTATTTTATCTTTTTTCCCAAATAATCAGCTTCTGGTTTTGTTGACTTTTTATATCGTATTTTTCTGTGTGCGTGTTTCATTACTGTCACTCATTTTTTCAGGTGGAAGCTTAGATTACTGATTTGAGACCTTTATTCTAGTGTAAGCCTTTAACACAGTGGTTCTTAAATGGGGGTGGTTTTCCCACCTCTAGAGGGGACATGTGGCAAGGTCTGGATACATTTTAATTTTCTCTAGTCAGTGGGAATATATCAGTGAGTAAAATAGACAGAAAATTTCCTTATGGAATTCTCATTATAATTGGAGACATAAGCAATGAAGAAGATTAAAATATATAATGTAATGTCAGGTGGTGATGAAAATCAAAGCAGGATAAAGAAATAGAAAATGATGAATATGGGCCAATTGAGACTGGGTAGTCAAAGAAGGCTCTTCTCGCAGAGTGATATTTCAGGAGAGACCTGAATAAAATGAGGGAGGGAACCATATGAGTATCTGTGGAAATAACTTTCCATGCAGAGGAACAGCAACTGCAAAGTCCCTGAGTTGGGAGTGTGGTAACATGGAGCTTAGGGGGTGGGGTGAAAGGATAGCAAGGTGACTTATGTTGAACCCCAATGACCAAGAAGAAGCGGGTAGAAGACACTGAAAAGTGTCATGGATCAGACTGTGTTTTGCAAGCCAAGGAATGATTTTGGATTTTAATCGAAGCATCCGGGGAATGAACATTTTGAGCAGTAGACACCATGAGGATCCTGGGGGTGGTTGGTTTGAGAACAGATTGAAGGGAACAAACATGAAATGTGGGAAATCAGCTGAAAACAAGTGAAATTATCCAGGTGAGAAGTGTTGGTGGTTTGGGCTAGAAGGATAAAAGTGGAGATGGCTGAAATTCCAGACATGTTTTGAAAGTGAATTTTAAGATTCTCTAGTGGATTGAATATGATATATTAGAGAAAGCAAGAAGCAGAGGATGACTTCAGTGTTTTTTCCTGAGGACCTGGTGGATGGAACATGGATGGAAGGGCCATTTGCTAAAATCGAAAGTTTGGTTTTGTATTTAAGCTTGCAAAGTCTATTGTTCATTCCAGTGGAGCTCTCAAGAAGCAGTTAATTATAACAAGTTAAGAGGTCAAGGAAAAATTCAGGACTGGAGATGTAAATTTGGGAGTTTCTATATAATAAAATCTATTACTGTAATTTCATACATTAACACAGTAAAACCATTTATTTCTCATAATAGCCATCAAAAGCATAAAAAAATCTATCATCATATCATGATGAAATAATAAGCTAGGGATAGAAGTAAATATCAAAAAATTACAGCAGACATACAAAGTATTGGTTAAACATAAGCACTACCTTTAAAGTTAGGAAATATAAAAATGTTTACTATTTTTTTAACTATGTGTTTTAGCCAATTAGCAAGAGAGAAAAGGGAGGAAATAAAGTTGGAAAAAACAAAAGTGCCTTTACTTGAAAATGATATGATTAACTACTTTAAATAATTCAAGAGGCTCTATTAACAATTAAGTAATCAATTAACAATACATTAATATTGATATAAGATTTCAACAGATTGGTCAGATACAAGATTAATATTCAAAAGCTTTTCTCTACACTAGCAATAACCAAGTACAATGCACTTTGTTTAAAATAACAAAAACAATCTATAAAATACAACAGCTGGGAGTTTATAAGTCTAAGAATAATGACAAAATTTCTTGGAAAATCTAACATTTAATAAATTTAGATTTGAATATAAGGGAAGGATGACTTAATGTTAATGGCTGGGAAGATCTATTTTAAAGATGTTCCTTCTCCCCCAAATTATCTAAAAATTTAATGTAATCAAATTTGCAATGAGATTATTATGGAAATCGGCAAGCAGATTCTAAAATTCAAATAGAAGATAAATGGTTGTGGACAGCCATGCGATTTTGAAAAAGATGATCAAAAGAATGAACTTTAACCATCTGATGTCAAATTTATGAAGCTCTAATCATTAAAGAAGTCAGATTTTCCTTAAGAATATACAAATAGATGGAAGAGACTAAAACATCTAGAAACAGATCTTTGTATATCTTAGAGTTATAAGATGCACTAATGTTTGAAATCAGTGGAGATAGAAAGAGGTGGTGAAGAAATTGGGAGTCCTGGTTCTACATGTTAAATAGCTAACGTATAAAACTCACAAAATGAATGTAAGATATATTAAAATCCCAGACACATATGCACACACATGAATAACATTGTTAGCATGTAAAAAAGAATGCTAGAATTTAGTTCAATAACTATAAAAATATAGAAAAAGATGGGTAAATTTGAAATTAACACAAGTTTAAAAATGTATAGACTTAGAAAATGTCTCAAGTGAAATGTGACACTGGGAGAAAATATTTGCATCAAATATGATGAAGATAATTCTCCAAAATGCATGAGAATGCTTATAAATCAATAAGAAAATTCAAGCAATCTAATAGAATGAAAACAATAAAGAGTATTTAAATAGTTTAAAGATAGTCAACCAATTTGGAGGGCAAAGAGAAAATTTTACTCCTGTAACTGAACTTTCAGAATCTGTCATAGGGAGGCTTTAGAAATTAGCACAAGGAGATATAACCAACCATGTTTCCTGAGACCTTGTTTGCAAATAGGAAAAACGTAAATAGATGAATAATGAACACCTTAGGAAAACTGTTAAGTTAGCCATCACCTGGAATGTTATACCACATTGTAAATGTCAATACAAGTTTTTTATATTATCCTATGTAACTGGTATAATAAACAAGCGTGCTCTGTGACATAATCAAAAGGCAGCTTATTTTCTGTGAGCTATCATCTCTTTAAACTTTACTCAGCCAGGGGTATTTTTTCTCTGCCCCTGGACGATCATGACAGGAAGCCCCAGGCCGTCTGGGTCCTCTCAGGTGAAGGGGAGTCGGGGGGACTTACTCTAGAATAACAACCACTGGAGAAGAAAGTCTATAAATCTTTTCTTTCTCTTCTCTCAAGACTCTCTCATATTACTCTCCCAATGATGAAATCAGGAACTGAGATACACATTTTCCATTATGCCCATCGCATGTCCTTCGTGCAGGGTGGGGGTTGGTCTCCGACTCAGCAGTTTCTTCGGGTGTATATCAAGTTGGCATCTCAAGAGACATTAACCCATAAGAACCTCACTTTGACAATGTGTTGCTTTTTAAAAAAAAGTTGAGGATTGTTTCTCATTTTTTTTTCTTCTAAGCCAGAATCACTATTGCATATGCCCAGCTTGCATGCTGCCTACCCCCACAAGTCTCTTCCACCTTCCCTCCCCATCAGGATGAATCTTGTCTTTTCTCTTGCATTTGATACAGCAATATTACTGCATTTGGTATCGTGTATTAATTAGTTCTGTATGTCTTTCTCCACACCAAACTGTAAGCCTCTGGAGGGCAGAGATGGAATCTGGTTTAGTTATGATCTCCCAGACGTATTTCATAGTGTAGGCACGCAATAAATAGAATTTTAAGGCTCCTTTGACCCTCAGCCTTGGCTCAAGGAAGGGCTCAGGAAATCAGGTTTCCACAGAGTGAGTGTAAACTGAGATTGAACTTTTTAACACTCTATAGTCAGGAAATGGAACACTTCATATTAGCAGATACATTTAATAAATGGCAAATAACATCAAAGACAACATATTACATGTGAAATGTAGCATGTGTGAAGCTGAAAATGATTTTCCTGAGTGCTGGGCTCTAATCAAGTTCTCCAGTGTTGCATTAACATGGGTCCTTAAGCTTCATAGATCCTCTTGATATTTCTTAGACATTTAAGAAATGGAATAGACTCAGCCATATCCTAGCTTCGAATGCACGCAACTAATTTCCCCCTGAAACCCAAGAACATCTTCCAAACCATGATACGGATTCCTGGATTCACACCGACAAAAGAAATAAGAGCTCTGTGGAGGCGAACAAGACCCGAGTTTCCCATTCAACACCAGTGTCCCAATTTCCAAGTGCACACCCTCCTCCTAACTCATCTCTGAAAAATAGACCTGTCAAGTCCTTGGCATTTTGTTCCAGTTTGTCTGATAGTGGTTTTACTATTTTTTATCTGTGGAACTGCAAGACACATTTTTCTGTCTTCAAAGTTATTGGATGTTCCTTTCTTTGCTAATGTTGGCAAAACATGAATGCTCAAGGGAGGTGCATGGGGAAGTTTGTATGGACGATGTGTTTCTTTCAAAGCTCATGGAAAAAGAATGCATTTACTGGGTTCCTTTGACCAGCCTCAGGCTCTCTGAGATTAGTTTTAGATGTATAGAATATGGCCAGGCATTGCCCATGTGGTTCTGGGCTCTGCACTTGCAGGAAAATGTCCTTTCCCCCAGGCAGGGCTTTTGTTCCAACACAGTTGTCCCAAAAGGATTAGATGAAGAAAAGAACTTTAGACAAATACGATCCACAGCAAGTTTTCTCACTGTAGGAGGTAGGGAAGCTGTGGAAAGTGGTTCTTTGTGGTCTGTGGCCAAACCTCTGTACCTTGCAGATGGTAAACAGGTGTGGCCAGGTGTGTGCCTGAAAGTCTGAAAACTAAACTCTGCAATCAAAAAAACTAGTCTGGGGATTCATCTTCCAGTATCAACTCTGAGATGGATTAATCTATATTAGATATTCTCAAGGTTGGGCATCCTTGGGTGTTAATGGAACAAGCTCCCTCCTTGGGGTCCCAAGGCCTAGATTTCACCTTCAGGGTGATATTCCCTTGCTTCTGGCCTTCAAATAACCAACCTGCTTCCTGGACTGAAAATAATAATTTCCAACTCATTAGTGATTTTGCAAGCAGAAAAGATGCTGTGTATGGATGCACTTTGAAAAAATATCAGAACACTCGAAAAGCACATTTTAATATCATCCACATTAGGCTTGTCACTACTGACACAGTAATAATATCCATACTCAGTTGGCTTGCACACTGCTAACTTTTCACAATGCTTCCACAAGCTGTATCCCATCTTTTTATTTGAATGTCATTGACATGCTCTCTGCCCAAAACTGTAGAGAGAAAGGACAAAAATGATGGGACAAATGACAGGGATCAGATCAGATCAGTCGCTCAGTCGTGTCCGACTCTTTGCGACCCCATGAATCGCAGCACGCCAGGCCTCCCTGTCCATCACCAACTCCTGAAGTTCACTCAGACTCATATCCATTGAGTCAGCAATGCCATCCAGCCATCTCATTCTCTGTCGTCCCCTTCTCCTCCTGCCCCCAATCCCTCCCAGCATCAGAGTCTTTTCCAATGAGTCAACTCTTCGCATGAGGCGGCCAAAGTACTGGAGTTTTAGCTTTAGCATCATTCCTTCCAAAGAAATCCCAGGGTTAATCTCCTTCAGAATGGACCAGTTGGATCTCCTTGCAGTCCAAGGGACTCTCAAGAGTCTTCTCCAACACCACAGTTCAAAAGCATCAATTCTTCGGCACTCAGCCTTCTTCACAGTCCAACTCTCACATCCATACATGACCACAGGAAAAACCATAGCCTTGACTAGATGGACCTTTGTTGGCAAAGTAATGTCTCTGCTTTTCAATATGCTATCTAGGTTGGTCATAACTTTCCTTCCAAGGAGTAAGCGTCTTTTAATTTCATGGCTGCAATTACCATCTGCAGTGATTTTGGAGCCCAGAAAAATAAAGTCTGACACTGTTTCCACTGTTTCCCCATCTATTTCCCGTGAAGTGGTGGGACTGGATGCCATGATCTTCGTTTTCTGAATGTTGAGCTTTAAGCCAACTTTTTCACTCTCCGCTTTCACTTTCATCAAGAGGCTTTTGAGTTCCTCTTCACTTTCTGCCATCAGGGTGGTGTCATCTGCATATCTGAGGTTATTGATATTTCTCCCGGCAATCTTGATTCCAGTTTATTTCTTCCAGTCCAGCGTTTCTCATGATGTAGGGTCAAAAAGATCACCTGTATTATTGGGGAGATGGAGCTAGCTATGTGTGACTATTTACAACATGCTCATTTTATTTAACTAATAGAGTTTATGTGAATCAGGAACGAATATGCCTCTGCTCTTTGGGTGAACAGATGGAGGCCAATTCAACTATTCCATTCTTGAAACTTCCCTGTGGTCCAGTGGTTAGGACTTGGTGCTTTCACTGCTGAGGGTCCAGGTTCAATCCCTAGTCAGGGAACTAGGATCCCACAGGCTGCCTGATGTGGCAAAAAAATTCCGTTCTTAGATCAGAAGCTTCTCTATTTCTATTTAAAACCTGTGATCGCCAACCCTAGAAGGTCTCCCAGTGCTAGACTCCTCTGCTAGATCTCTCAGATTAACTTGCTTTCTCGTTCTTAGAGATGTATTTCGGAACATGCCTGCTCCCTTCAAATGTTTGATTTACCCCCTTCAGCAGATGGCACCTCCTCCTGAGAAGGTAGAAAATATCACACTGGGGCAATGCATCCTGAGGCTAAGTCCCTAGTTACTTACCTCTGCACAGATCCTCCCCCTCCTTCATCCTCCCACCTCTACTGTGGGGTGGAGAATGCTCTCCCTTCTGTCTGAAGTAGATTCTCTATCCCCTCACCACCAAGGCGTTGGGCCCCATCCCAACTATCAGTACATTTATAGGAACCAATGCTATGTATTAACTATCCCTTCCCTTTCTTATCTCTGCAACTACTCTTTCCCCGCACTGGGACCTTCTTATTGGGGTGAACATACTCAAAATTCCTAAATTAAGACAAGCAAGCAAGCAAATAAAATGCACCTCTCTGGATTCCACATCTCCCATCAGCTTCTAACCTATTGCTAGTGTCTCAGCCACAGACAAACTGGAGGAAAGAATGGCCTCTGGTTTTGCAAAGAAGTACAGACCGTCTATGTCATCGACACTGTTTTGTTCTCCTTTCCTCACCCCCCTCAACCCCCATTCACAATGAAGTTCGCTGTATTGGTTTCTGGCCACATCACTCTACCAACAGTATCATTGTTTATCAGTGACTTCCATGTCCCTGAATTCAATGGCTGCTTTGAATTCTTCTTTTTTATTTTAAATTGATTGATTTTTAATTGAAGGATAATTACTTTATAGAATTGTGTTGGTTTCTGCCAAACATAGGTACCCATATGTCCCCTCCCTCCCACGTCCCTCCCCATCCCATCCCTCTAGGTTGTTCCAGGGCCCTGGTTTGAGTTCCCTGAGTCATACAGAAAATTCCCATTGGCTATATATTTTACATATGGTAATGTATGTTTCCCTGTTATTCTCTCCATACATCCCACCCTCTCCTTCCTCCCCCCACCCCATGTCCATAAGTCTGTTCTCTATGTCTGTCTTCCCTTCATCCTTAACAGCTCTGGGCACTGGGAACCACAGCCACAGCATTGAAACCACCTCTTCCTTTGGATTCTTTGATGGCATATCCACTTGGTTCTCTGTCTGTTGGTCTACAATTTCCTTTTCAGTCTCTTAGAAGGCTCATTGTTTTCTGTTCAACTGTGAGATGCCAGAGTTGTCCAAGACATTTCTTACTCCTTATTTTTCCTTTGGCGATCTCTTTTATTGTTGAGCTTCTGTACGCTTATCTGCAATGATTACCCCTCTGCCAAGCACTAGATTCATATTTCTGGCTAATTCCTATCTTAAATTAAATAGTCCAAATGCGCTCTAAACTCAGTGTGTTCAAAAGAAAACTCGACCCTCATCTCTAGTTTCTCATTTCTCCAGAAGTGACCCCTACCCTGTGCTGCTGCTGCTGCTAAGTCGCTTCAGTCCTGTCCGACTCCGTGTGACCCCATAGACGGCAGCCCATCAGGCTCCCCCGTCCCTGGGATTCTCCAGGCAAGAACACTGGAGTGGGTTGCCATTTCCTTCTCCAATGCATGAAAGTGAAAAGTGAAGTGAAGTTGCTCAGTCGTGTCCGACTCTTAGCGACCCCATGGACTGCAGCCTACCAGACTCCTCTGTCCATGGGATTTTCCAGGAAAGAGTCCTGGAGTGGGGTGCAGTTGCCTTCTCCCCCTACCCTCAACCAGCTATAAAAGAGAATTTGGGTTCTCCTGAACTCTCTTTCTCTGGTATCCATATCCAAATTATTGCCAGACTCAATGTCCTGTCTCCTAATCTATATGGAATATGGACTCTTCGTGTCCAGTTCAATCAACCAACTTCAAGTTACCACCTCCTTCTATTGACTGTGCAGTAACTATCAACTAACCTGTCCTTACTCCTCCATTTTCTGTGATGTATTCAGAGTAATCTTCGCAAATGGAAACCATGGTGATAGAATAACACTATTTCCTTCTCCTCCTGACTTTAACCCATTCAGTCAGGCATTTAATATTCAATGCTCAGGGGAAAAAAAATAGCACTCAGAGCAGAATACAAAGGTAAAATTCTAGTTTGAGAATCCAAAGTTCAGCCTCAGGGAGATGGAAAGGAGTAAGGTGTGTAGACAATAGATTTGGAAGAATTCCTATAGATAAAAGAAAAATTTCCTATATCCTGAGCTGAAAATAATTCTTGAGGTGGAGGATATGGGTGGAGATGAATAACAAGGGACTTGAAACAAAAGGACCAGACCTTCAGGGCCCAGGAATATGGAACAGCAGGAACTCAACCTCTTCTTACGCAATCCACACTCATGGCTGATGACCAAGAAGCCCTCCAGTCTCCACCCAAGCCAGGACAAAGCTGCCCCACCCTGAAGAGGAGCTATAGAAATCTCTTCCCAGTAGATGCAGCAGCATCCGCTAAGCTTCCGTCCCACTGGGTCAGCATTGCCTGTTGACCAACAACGGGAGAGACACACTTCCAACTGGGGCTTTGCTAGGTTGTATCTGGCTCGTCTGTTGATAGCAAACCCTCTTTGAAGACCTACAGAACTCCTAAACTCTTGCAATGAATGAAGGTGAGGCTCTGGAGCCTGGATCATGGTGACACAGTGGAGATAACAGCATAGTAAAAGCCTTGACAAAAGAAACTGCTCTCACTCTTTTGCTTAACACCACTTCAAGAATTCTCAAACTTTTAGCATGGCCTTTGGGGCCCAGAATGATCCAGCCCCTGCTGACACACCCTGTCTTGCCCTAATCTTTTCCTTGCCATTTCACCTCCTTATTTAATGCTATATGAGCCACCAGACTTTGTCCAGGATCCCACCCTATTAATCTCTGTCAGCTCCATGTCACCCCCAAAAGGGAGCCATCCTTCATGCCCTGTGGCTAAGTCAGATTCTCCTTCTACCCCCAACACTACTTTCATGGACTCAAGTCCTATCTTTAACTCCTTTTCCAATTTGACATTCATCAGTGTGGTGATTTGATATACAGGTATTCCTCCAACTAGACTGGGTTATCCATGAGCTACTTTTAAAGATTTTTTGGTCTCTGCTTTATATATATTCACCATCTCTGCCTTAAATCTTAATTCAGTTCAGTTCAGTTCAGTCGCTCAGTTGTGTCCGACTCTTTGCGACCCCATGAATCGCAGGATGCCAGGCCTCTCTGTCCATCACCAACTCCTGGAGTTCACTCAGACTCATGTCCATTGAGTCAGTGATGCCATCCAGCCATCTCATCCTCTGTCATCCCCTTCTCCTCCTGCCCCCAATTCCTCCCAGCATCAGAGTCTTTTCCAATGAGTCAACTCTTCGCATGAGGTGGCCAAAGTACTGGAGTTTCAGCTTCAGCATCATTCCCTTAAACCTTAGTACCCTTGGTCAAATCAGACTTCTCCATGAGTCAGTTCCTGGAGGGTTTTGTCTTATTTCATGCAGCTGGGAGGAAGATGGATGAACAGTTTGTAAACTGTAAAGTGCTAACCAGATGTGCAGGACAGTGCTACCCATTTGGTGAGCAGCTCGTTCCCATCTTGACAGCTCCTTGTTAGCCGCCTTCTCCAGGACCTTTCCCCCCGACTGTCTTTTATCCGTAAAGTCTGTTGTCTGGGAATATTAGGAATTCAGTCTTCAGACTCACTTGCCACGTTCCTTTTTTCAGGCTACCATTGGTTAATGCTTTTTGCTTTGATGTTTTGTTTTACTGGTGAGCGCAACAAGCCACCATTGAGCACACCGTGCTCCATGAGGTTTTATTGTCTTGCATTGTTTACGCCTTGTCTGTGACAGGTACTAGCAGCACTTACCACCCTGTGATTTTCCAGCAGTGAAAATAATAGAGGAATTGCATACAGGTAAAATAATTAGTGGTTTAAAAAAAATGAATACAATTTGTCACACAGAGTATTAGCCATTTTTCCCCCCTCTGGTGTAAGTGTCAGTTTCTTGGGTTACCAAGACAGATTACGCAGAATTTTATCCTTTTACCTATGAATTAGTATTTCCCAGTTGCTCCCTGACATTGGGTGGTCCAGACTCTGCAGGTTGGGGTGTCCAGACCCAGTGGATCAGAGTTACTGCCAACAACCTACGTGTTTTTAACAAATTCTGGCCCACTTAGTTTTATTTATTTACTTTATTGAAGTATAGTTGATTTAAAATGTTGTGTTAATTTCCATTGTACAGAGAACTGATTCAGATATATATATACACATATATACCTTCTTTTCATATTCTTTTCCATTATGGTTTCTTGTAGGATATTGAATTTAGTTTCCTGTGATATACAGTAGGATCTTGTGGCTTATCCATCCTACATATAATAGTTTGCAACTGCGAATCCCGAACTCCCAGTCCATCCCTGTTTTGCCTCTGTGTTTGCCTTCCTCAAAGAAGGCAGCACGGATATAAGCACACTTCTCCTCTTGTGTGTTTATCTCCCTCAGCCATGGCACGGTGACGATGACTCTCTCCTGCCTCTCTTTGGGGTGAAGACAGAATGGGGAGAATGGCAGAACTCAAAGAACTCTTGGAAATTTTGCCTGATCTCGATTCAGAAAAGGAAAAACCAGCCAACAAAAAGATGGCCGATTAAAATTGAATTTCAGATAAATAGTGAGTAAACTCTTAGTACATGCATGTCCCATGAAATATTTGGGACATACTTATACTAAAGAATTATTCATTGCTTATCTGAAATTCAAATTTAGCTGAGTGTCCTAGTTTACCTGGCAATTCAAATCCAACCCCCTCCATTTTAAAGGTGAGACTATGAATATTGTAGTTGGGGGCTATTTCCAAGATCTCTCAAATTCACGCTGAGTCTGACTTTGAGGATTTTCAACTTTATTTTCTCCCTCTCCGCACCTGCAGAACGCTTTCAGTGCACTTGGGGATGCTTTGCTAAAGTAGGGGGAGGAGGTGGAACCCATTGGAAAGTGGGTTTCCTATACCTATGTTTCAACATCCCTGAGCTGGGGAGTGAGAAAGAGACATTGTATTTTATTATTGATTGAAATATACTTGATATACTATATTGTGTTAGTTTCAGGTGTACAGCAAAGTGATTCAGTTTTAATTTTTCAGGTTATATTCCATTATAGGTTATACCCTATTATATGATGTTGTCTATACCCTGTGCTATGCAGTGAATCTTTGTTGCTTATCTATTTTATGTACAGCAGTTCATGTCTCTTACTACCATACTCTTCATTTTTTCCTCCCTGTAATTTTTTAAAATTATTATTATTATTATTTAATTTATTTAAATTGGAGGCTAATTGCTTTACAATATCATAGTGGTTTTTGCCATACATTGACATGAATCAGCCATGGGTGTACATGTGTTCCCCATCCTGAACCCCCCTCTCACCTCCCTCCCCATCCCATCCCTCTGGGTCATCCCAGTGCACCAGCCCTGAGCACCCTGTCTCATGCATCGAACCTGGACTGGCGATCTGTTTCACATATGGTAATATACATGTTTCGTGCTATTCTCTCAAATCATCCCACCCTCGCCTTCTCCCACAGAGTCCGAAATGGCTAAGATTCTGTTAACTACTCTGCCCACGGCTCCCTTCCGCGACACAGAGCCCCTCCCTACAAGTGCTTCTGTTCCCATGGTGGTATCCTCATCTCACAATGCCTCATCTAGTCTCTCTACTCTGGCAGAGACACCCCTCCACTTCTTCTTCTTCTTCTTCCTTAAGAATGTGTCAACTTCATCCTCAACACTTTTGGAAATTGGAAATAGCAAAGCCTTGCCTCCCCTTTTATCCTTGAAGGGATTAGAATATTCACGCTGGGACTCAGAGAAGAGAAAGGGGTGAGTGTGGCTTCAAGGCAGGGAGTGTGGCTTCTCCCTCTTTTAGGGAGACGGGGAGCTAGGAATAACTCACCATTCACAAACATTCCCCTCGGCTCTACCCTGTGTCAACAGTGTTCAGAAAATGTGGGGCACAACACCCACCCACACAGCCCTGGGCCACCAGTGGGGTTGATGAACATCTTAGTTGAAGAATATTTTAGGAAGCTGAAGAGGCCAGGTATGTGTCTTGTATTTATACATAAATATGTATATAAGCAAAAAATCCCAGCTCTAATTATCACCACCCTACTTCCTCATAATAAATAAGAAACTGCTGTCATGACAGAGCAAACCTGGCAGAAAGCAACCAAGGTGATAAACCAAAGTTTGGCAGACCAGGTAGCATTTCCTTTGAAAGACTGGCCGAGAGTGACCCAGAGGCACAGTTAGGGACAGAAGATTCGTAACGTGGCAGGGTATGGGGATTTAGGGTTCTCTTTCTTGTCAAAAAGAGGAAGAAAAGAAAAAAAAAATATATATAGTAAAATAACAGAAGCCAGGGTGTTCATGCCACTGCTACAATTTGCTGTGGCTTTTTGCCATGCAGCATGGTGGCTGCTTGCTGGTAGGTGATGATGAATTATTATGGCTGGAAGATGGTCAGAAAGGGGGACCATCCACAGTCCCCCCACTCCCTATTCACATTGCATTGGTGTTCCAAGTCATGGGAATGACAGAATAAAAAGAGATTAGGGGCATAAGTCTAGGAAAGGAGGAAATAAGTGGGAATGTTCCTGGCCTGGGCTTTGTGGGGCCAGTCATGCAGGGCATGACACAAAGAAGAAAGGTTCATTGATGGCCAGAGAAGGGGCTTTAGGGTTTTGAGACAGAGAGGGCTGTCTCTTGCCAGCCGTGGGAGGGAGAGGCAAGGATCTTTATCATGATTTGTGAGAAGTCTTCTTTATTTCAACAATTGCTTTTAACTTAAAGACACTCACCTAAGACCCTGGAAGAGTTCCTTGGATCTAAGCACTTCCCCTTGTGCGGGATCGGCTGTGGACTTTGAGGTCCTGCTGATACAGTCCTGATACTTAAGTCCAGCCTATGTTCATCCTCTATACTTCCTTGCATGGGAGAGAGCAGGCATCCCAGGCTGTTTGGCCCTCACCAACATTACACCATGTTTTGGATGAGCAGTGGAATTGATGATTTCCCTTCTAGCCAGCAATAGATGGGAGACACCAGATGCCCACTACTGTCTCTTCTCTTCCTCCAAATTCACATCTGCCTTCTCCTTGATTGAGAAAGCCTATCACCCAGCCAGTCCCTGGAATGGTTAATTCCTGAAATACTACTGAACGGAGTCTGAAGGAGAGGGTGTGCCACGGGCTGCGTGTGGGAGACATGTGCGTGCACACGTGCACTGCATACATGCAGATATGCTGTGGCAGGTGTGTGTACATGCGTATACATAGAGTCAGACATTCGCTCTGCCTGCATTCAAGGGGGAGAATGTTGCAGAGTATGCTTGCCATGAATTTTTGATCTGGTGCTCTATGCCATTATCACAAAATGAATATTGGTGAATCTCACTTTAACTTAGGGATCATTCCAGGATAAAAATGCCATTCATCAGAATTTTGGAGAAGAAAGTTCCCATGGCAATCCATTCGCTGGGATGGAGACGTATGGGCATGAGCAGTGGAAATTGAAAAACCGTGTTAAGTGGTTGAAGAGCCTCCAGCAGGAGATGGGGACCGGCCACTTGGGCAGTGCTGTCAGTGGGTGTTGCGGGAGAATAAAAGCCTCAGTGCACAGCCTCAGGGAGGGGGCTCTGACAACACAGATGAGTGTCTGTGTCCTCCTTTGACCTGTGGAGGCAGGGGTGTGAGACCGCAGAGGTGCCGTCATGGGATGGAGTGAGCCTGGGGGCGCCAGCAGGCCTCCTGCTCCCCTGTGAATGAGGGCAGGGCTGGAGGGCTAAGGTGAGACGGAGGGTACAGTTTCCAAGTTCCAGTGATCCCAGCAGATGAGTGCGGGGTGGGAGACGGAAGGCTGTTGCAGTAATGAGGCAGAGGAGGCAGACTGGTGTACAAATTGTCACACGAGACCACTCAACTCCCTAAAGGTAAGAACACTCCAGCTGAGAGACAAGTGGCCAAGGAAGCTGAAAGTTGTCAGGGGTGAGGTGGGGTAGTGAGCCCACAGCAGGCTGCAGATGCTCAGGCCATTTTGGTGGAGAACCTTCCACATGCCTGTGGCTGCATGACCTGCAACTGAATCCCACTTCTGGAGACAGGCATGGAAATAAGGGAATCAGCATACTACATTCAGCAGGATGCTTTTTGGGCAGGTGGCTGGAACCTGAAATACAGGGAATTCCTTAACATTTATAACTAAAAGGATAGCGGCAGTGCTGCCTGTAGGCCCAACTGCCTCAGGTCTGGGATAGGGTTTTCAGACCAAGCCCTGTCCATTTCTCATCTCTGATAACAGGATGGCTGCAACTGCTCCAGCATCTCTGCCCACTCTCCAGTGTAGCCTGGGGTAGAAGGAGAGAAAGCCTCTGACCAGCATTCCCACAGACAACTTGCTTACATCTCATTGGCTCTAACTGGGTCACATGTCTAATTCTAAACCAATCACTGTGGAGAGGTGAATGCAAAGTACTGGTTGCCTGAAACATGGTCTCATGATTCACCTCTGAGCTTGTATGGGACAACTTCAGGAGAAGTACCAAGAGTGTTGGTAAAGGGAGTTTCTCAAAGGTAAAACTAGGAAATTGGGTAACATTTCCAAGCAAAGGGTGAATGGATATAAAGGAGGAAGAACATGAAGTGGGCACCCAGGGACATGGCTGTGGTCCCAGCTCCATCACAGAGTGTCCATGTGAGCCTTGGTGACCTTCTGGACCCATTTCCCATCCAAGATGACCACTGAAATCCCTTTCAGCTCTATCCCTGACTCCTCTCAGATCCCAGGTGAAAATTCATGAGAACACTATGTTTAGCAAGGGTGGCTATGTTATACTTCAAAGGCCTCTTAGAAAGTCATTCTTAAAATAAAACTTTAAAAAAAAAGGGCAATGGATCTCTCCCAAACTGTAGGAAACATGGTCCTTTGTTCTTTAAGAGAAACAAAAGGCTGATGGATTACTAATGAATTGTGGGGTGATGGTGATGGCAATTTTTTCAACACCAAAAGTCAGCAAGGACTTTGGGTGAAACTATAAGTCTGTGATTTCCAAATCTGTTGAGAATAATGGTGTGCAAGTAATATAGAACAGAACAGAAATAATAATAAATGCTCTTTTAAAATAAGATTTCTCTGGTTTGCTTTCATCTGGGGAGATGGCACTCTGAGAGGGGATCTTATGGCCTCAGCTCCTCCATCAGGTCCTTGGTGCCTAGAGAAGATCTGAATCCTGCCGGTTTCTTCTGCAGACACTGTTTGGTACTGGAAACAAAGGAAACGAGCCTTGTGCTTCTGCAGCTTTTAGTCTAACACCCATCAATCAATAATTCCTCTAAGAAGAGTGTGATGAGTTTGATGGGCACTGCCCTTCTTGTGTCAAAGGGACCTAAGTTAGACTGGAGAATCCATGGTGTTCTCCCCAGGGAAGTGCCATTTAACCTGATACGGATGGAAAGAGATTGACCAGAGAAAGAGGAGAGAGGAAGCCTTCTGAAATACAAAGGGAATGGAAGGGAAGGAGCTTGGGAATTCTGAACCCAAGTTAGTGTGGGTGGGTGTGATGAGTGTGCAGAGAGAGAGAAAGTGATGGGAAGGGAGGTGGAGACTTGGGTAGAGGCAGTATTGTTGAGGCCCTTACCAACCAAGCAAAGGACTCTGAAGCTTATCCCAATAGTGATGGGAAGCCAGAGAAAAAGTTTGTTTTCTTACACCTATTTTTTGTGTAGGGGAGTGACTCGATCAGAATAGCATTTTAAAAAGATTATATTGCATGGAGAAATGCAACCTGATTTATGTTTTAAAAGACTGTGCTGGCTTCTCGGTTGTAGAGGAGCAAGAGAAAAAGGAAGGAGACCAGCAAGAGGCTGCATCAATTGTTGGGATGAAATATGAATGGAAGAGTGTGTATAAATCACTTATCTGATAAGGTATCACTAGGCTGAGCGCCGAAGAATTGATGCTTTTGAACTGTGGTGTTGGAGAAGACTCTTGCGAGTCCCTTAGACTGCAAGGAGATCCAACCAGTCCATTCTGAAGGAGATCAGCCCTGGGATTTCTTTGGAGGAATGATGCTGAAGCTGAAACTCCAGTACTTTGGCCACCTCATACGAAGAGCTCACTCACTGGAAAAGACTCTGATGCTGGGAAGAATTGAGGGCAGGAGGAGAAGGGGACGCCAGAGGATGAGATGGCTGGATGGTATCACTGACTCGATGGACGTGAGTCTGAGTGAACTCCGGGAGTTTGTGATGGACAGGGAGGCCTGGCGTGCTGCAATTCATGGGGTCACAAAGAGTCGGACACGACTGAGCGACTGAACTGAACTGAAACTGAACTGAAACTTGGGTCTGCTTGTCTGATGCACAGCAAAGTCAATCCACTGACACTGGGGTGTGGTGAAGGAAAGTACAATGTTTATTGCAGGGTGACAATCAAGGAGAAAAGACATCTACAGCTCAGAAGACCTGAACTCCTGATGGCTTTTGAGGAAGGGGTTTTCAAGACAACTGTAGGGATGAGAGACATGGGGTCTGTGATCAGCTCCTGTACATTCTTCTGATTGGCTGGTGGTGAGGTAGTATGGTGAGATTTTGGGAATCTTAATCATCAGTTTTCTGATTCCAAGTGGCCTGAGGTCTATGTGCTGGTGGTCAGCAAGTGTCAGCTTCCTTCACCTGGTGACAAGGGGTGTGGTCTCAGTTTCTGCAAAACTACTCAAGTATATGCATCAGGATATTATCTATAGGTTGTGAGATGGAACTAAGTGTCTTTGACTTTGTTTCATGGTTAAACTATTATTATTTTGTCTTTCTTAACTACTTTCCTTTGTTTCTGTATTTTCTTACTTCTCTAGCTATTAACTGATTAAATTTTCTCTTAGGAAAGGGAAGGTGTAGGAGGCTAAAGTTTTTCTATAAATAAGAAGCCATGGACCAAGGGGGCTGTCCCCAGGAAGGTCCTGCAGAATCCTGCTTAGTTTCAAAGAGAATTGTATCAAAAATATATAAAAAGCCATTATAATTCAATAATAAAAGCTAACTCAATTAAAAATAGGCAAAGGATCTAAAGAGACTTTCCTCCAAAGAAAATACAAGTGACTGACAAGCACACAGAAAGATGCTCAGCAACCTCAGTCACTGTGTGGTTGGCACGGCTTCTGTGCTCACTCTATCCAACTCTTTGTGACCCCATGGACTGTAGCCCGCCAGGCTCCTCTGCCCGTTGAATTTTCCAGGCATGAATACTGGAAGGGGTTGCCATTTCCTACTTCAGGGGGTCTTCCTGAGTCAGGGATTAAACCCATGTCTCTTACATTGGCAGGCAGATTCTTTACCACTGTGCCACCTGGGAAGCCCCATTAGTCACTAGGGAAATGCAAATCAAATTACAGTGCTTTCCAACCCAATAAATTGATTATACACTTAACTCTGCCCAGACTCCCTCAGTGATTCAGAGTACCGAGAGGATAAAGTCCAGATTCCCTAAAACATTAGACTGTATGGACGCTACCTCTGCCTTTCCAGGTCTAGCTTCCATCCCTTCCCCACAAAACCACTCCATAAATTCTTGATAATTCGCTGGCTGCATCCCACTCTGGACTTGGCATTGCTTTGCAGGTCCACTGTGGAGAGCCAGGTCAGATGTCTCCTGACCTAAGCACCTTTCTCTGACCCAGGCTTGGAGGCTCCTCTCTATGCATCCCAGCACTGTCATGCTCTGAGCTGTAGATTTGTTGCCAATTTCTGCTTCCAACCCACTCTGGGAAGGCCTGGAGGGCAGTTTCTGGTCCCGGAGCTGTGTTCCTCACAGAGGGTCAGGCGGGAAACCAGTGGTCAGTGAGGATGCCTGGGTCTACATCCTTTTGAACTCCTGTCGCTCTGTGGCACTGGCCTCATCCTGGTCTCCTCCCACTGGCAGCCAAGAGCCTGAGGTGCTGCAGAGGTGGGACTGGCCAGAGTGTGAGCAGGACGCTTCCTGGAGGTTGGGTGGAGAAGCCATGGGTGGCAGATGCAGGGTTAGTCTTTTGGGAAACAAAGGGTCCTAGAACAGCAACACAGTCAAAGAAACAGGACGGGATGTGCGAAAGAGAGACAAGCTTGAGCCTTAGGGCTTGCTTCTCCTGGGAGAGAGGGCTGGGGACTGTTTAACTGCCATCTCCTCAGCCGTGTGGAATTACTGTGAGGCAGGAGATTATTCTGCCTCACTTGACGGGTAACTGTCACTGTTCATCTCCTAATCACAACTGCCTTGCACATCCACGTGTTTCACAGGTAGTTGCCTCCTCATCCTCCACAGCACACTTCTACTGCCATGAACCCTCCTTGGCATTCCCCCAGGGAAGTCGTGGGTCTGCACCCCCACGGCATCTTTCACATCTGCACCCCGACCCACGTTCACATCTGGACTTTGGTTGTACTTTATTCCTAGATGGGGAGACCCCTAGGGTTCAGGGGCAGCATCTCATCCCATGGTGCTACCCGTACTTGGCACAGCAGGTACCCAGTACATACCATATGCCTTCAGATTGCATGCCAACCCTGCAAAGCAGATGCTCCTCACACAGTGGGGGAAACTGAGTCCAGATAACTGGGCCAGGCCAAGCCGCTCTCTGTTTTCTGGGTCCACTGTTGCTTTGCAGACATAGCACTTTTATTTACTTAATATTTGGGGAGGAAAAATACTTAAGAAAGTGGCCTTGACCGGGTGTCCCCTTGGGCTGTGGGGGAGGCTGTGGTGAAGCTCAGGTGAGAGGTGGGTGATGCTGAGATCCCGCCAGAGGACGGAAGGACGAGATGGTGCGTCTGAGGCCTCGGAGGGAGAAGCTGGGCAAGGCTGAGGTGAGTCTCTTTTCCTAAATGTAGGAGAGAGAACACACACATGATTGCACACATGCACACCTCCCTTTTCTGGGACCCTTCAGTTCTGACTGTCACCTGAAATTGTTCTGACCACCTGTCAAGGCCTTTCAGCATCCTTTGGTGGTGGAGTTGGGCCTTCTTATAGCATGCCAGTCACACAATTGGAACACACAGCAGCCCTGGGGACGCCCAGTACAGAATCCCAGACACCTAATTGGGAAGCATTTTCAGCATTACCCTCCTGTGGGTTATCGAATCGACCACCATACAGGCCAGACATTAGGGAAAGCAATAATTGAAACTTCAATTTTCGAGTCTGTTAAATTAGGGATGTCTTGTTCTGGTTTAAAGACCAGACTTTACAAAGACATTTACTGTGGCATAGCTTTGGACAATGAATTCCTTTAATAAAGTTTTATGACTTTTCTGGTTTCCTTTTTAAACAAAGGCTAAGTCATGTACATTTTAAGAAAAGCGGAAAATACCCATAAAGATGAAAAGAATCACCTGTTACCCCTAATGTCACCACTCAGAAATAAACGACCTTAATATTTTGTTGCATACTTTTTTATAACTAAGCTTATAAATAGAGATACATATTTCATATGCGGTAGACATTTATACCAGTCACTTTATAAAGTATATTTGTTTCTTTGACTTTAAAATTAGCCTGATTGATACTCTTCAAGGAGCAATGATATAATGTCAGTGCATTTTTCCCCTCTGTGTTGTCCCAAGAAGAATCTTTGGTCTCACTGACTTTTTCCATTGTCCCATGATCTTTGAACCAGGAGACACCCTGAAATTGCACTCACGGCAACTTGCTTTTTTTTTTCACTGGTAAAAGAAAGTGGGCAAAGGGGATCATGAATACACATAATCAGGAAATAAGGTGATTTAGCATCTCTTAAGGAATTTATAAATTATTCATGTCTGGATCAGGCAAGATCTTCTAATATGATTTTATTTTTCTGAAGAGTTCGTTAACAATTCATATACTTTAAGGGATGCCCCCCAAAAATCTAATTTAACCTCTGTTGATTTTTATTAAAGTTTTGGTCTAAATACTTGGTCAATGAGAGCAGTAAAAAGTCTGTTCCTGTCTTTCAAAGACCTGGCTTTGCTAAGCTGTGGACCTATGGTCTCCTGAATCTTTAATCCAAGAATGATTTTCAGACTAATATTCAAACTCAAGTACAGAGACATTTCCCACCGTCCATCCAAACAAAATGAAGTCAGCTTTGACTGTGCAAAATGTCGATGAATTCTTCAGAGTAAATCAGCCTTGTCAGGGTGATGCAGAACCGTCAGCTCTTTGTGACATAATATAATATGAAATGATATTGAACAACATGCGTTTGGCACTAAATTGTTAGCGGGTTTTAGCTTTGACAGCAGCAAGTTTATTGCTTTAATCCCAAGGTCTTTTAACCCTCTTTGACATAAATTGAGGTTGGCTTTTGTGAAAAAATCTCCACTTTACTCTCTCTTCCTTTACCTAAAACTGCTTTTAACAATTTATGCTAGTACATCAGACACTCATTTTGAGTGACAAAAAGAAAAAAAAAAGATCTATTAGAATAGAAGGGAGAAAAGGCCAACTTAGGCTAAGCGGTCTGTGTCTCTTCTGGTGCCCACATTACAGTTTTCTCCAGGTGAATACGCAAATTAAGTTATAATAATGCATGACTTCCATGAGTAACGCAGGCAGGGCAGCAGGCAAGGTGGAGGACGGGCCACTGCCAGGGAAAAAGGCTCCTAACTGAAAACAGAAGCCAGTTTTGCATTTTGCTCCAATTGAACACATTTCCATATATGGGTTCATCCCTTCCTCCTAACCACCTACCCCCATATTTTTAAGAGATCAAAGATGACTTTTCTTTTATAGAAATAGTTTTGAAACACTGCTTTAGTAACTATGGCATATAAATAAAGACTCCCTCAATGTTATATTGTAATTATAGTACAAGCTAGCCAACGAGTGGTGGTATCGTAGAATGGGAGGATTGAAAAGCGTGCTGGGTCTTCGTCTTCAGTCTCCTGCCCAGGGCTGGCATCTCTATCAGAGACCTCTGTGAACTGTGCTGGAATGCTTTTGGAGAGGGTGTTCCCTGCCTCACAAGGGAGACCCTTCAATTTCAGAGTGCTTGTGATCCACCTTAAGACTCTATTCCCGTGGGCTGGTGGATGAGCCCAGAATAAATCAACATGCAGCCACCCCATGAGCCTACTGATCTCTGAATGCAGTGACTCCTTTTTCTGTTTCCTAGATTTAAAAGTTCTAATTTTCTTTGTCCCAGTAAGTATACAGGGTTCTTGGCCTCCTTAATCAATAGAAATTGATCAGAAGCCACAAAATAAATTTAGGCAAGACTTTTTGGGCCCCTGCTCAGGAGGGGGTGAGAACAAACAACAGGTTTCCTTGCTTCTTGAGGAAGGGTGAGCTGGCTCCTTATGCAGAGTGAGGGTAGGGGTCCCGGTTTGGGCCTGGTCTTAGCTTAGCTGCTCTGCCCACCCATTTGGTGGTGGTGTGTGCAGGTGCCATGCGCAGTAGTACCCTGCCTTGGCTCCCAGCTCTCCAGAAGCTGCAGTTGGGCTTTTTTGTCTTTTTGTATCTTCTTGTCCATAATTTGCCCCAATTGCATATGCACGCAGTTATTCAGCCCCTTATAGTTTCTTTGTATTGTGTTGCTTGAAGAGACATTTGCCCAGCTGCAAGCTTTGTGGCAAAGGGTCCCAGGTCCCAGGTCCCAGCCTGTCTTACATTCAGGCATTTAACCTCAGGAAGTAGTCAGGAAAATTGCAAGAGATGTGTGTAGACAGCAGTGGATTGTGGTAATTACAATCTTGGCTGCGGCATCAGACAGGCCTGGGTTTAAATTCCAGCTCTGATCCTAGCCCAGGATGTCATAGCCAGTTAGTTACTTAAAATCTATAAGTTCATTTTTCTCCTCTATGAAATAGAGAAATTAGTAGTATCTCCCCTCCAGAGCTGGAGAATTAAGAGATAAAGCATAAAGGGGTGCTTCATTGGTAAAACGTCTTTCTGCTTTTTATCATACCAGCATCATGGTATATAAATATGAAAATCAGAATCAACCTGCACTCGTTTGTAAATGACAGTACAGGAATGCCATGTGGCTATTCAAAATAATTTTGTACATACCTTTTATAGACACAAATATTTGCCTATTCAAGACATACATTGTTATATATAATAACAATATGTATTGCTAATTTTAAAAACAGATTATGGAATCACATGACCTCCATTTTCCAAACAACTTATAATGCAGTATGTAAAACCTTGAAGGATATACACCTCTGCCTTTGAGATTGTGATTTCTGATTTATCTGTATTTTCTATATTTTCTTAACTATAGTATATGTATCAAAATACTTGTACTATGAGGAAAGTTTTGCAATGAGAAGAGAGTGTGTTCCTCCACTGATTGTGCTTGTGTGCAGTTGGAACTCCTCCTCCACTCTGAATGCTATTTATTGGGTTCCTTAGTTTATTGATGCCCTTTTAATACATGGGCCCAGATGTACACATGGCATACCAGACATTGTCTTGTCAAGGCACAGAACCAGGTGGAGCTGACACCTCCTTTCCCTGTAAAAGGAGCCCATCTTACTTGTGCACAACTAACATTCCCTAGGCCATCTTCAGGAGACCCTTAGATTATAGGTCATTGTCCAGATGGAATGCTATGGATGAGAGACATTCCCTGTGCCCCAACTCCTCAAATTCTGGGGTCCCTTCTCATTTTGGCAGTGCCCCTCTTCCTCTCACATTTCAGCTCCCTTTCCTCTGTGGTCAGGCCCAGCTGGAGTGGGATAGGGGATGCTCTTGAGTCATCGCCAAAGACAGTGGCTGGTTAGAAATGCTTTATACAACTGTATGTTATGATAAGGACTGTCAGCTCCCTGGCTGCCTTTTCTCTTTCTAGAGGTTGAGATCTTGCTAATACATTTCCCTCCAGTTTAAATCTGTTATGTAAAACTAGGCTCAAGCTTCAATTATTTTCCAAGTGGTTCAATAGTTCAATAAATTATTCAGGGTTACAGTTCACATTGCTTTAACCAAATAAACTGATCTGGTTATGTGAGATGACGGTAGCCAGACTGCGGGTGGGCATAGTATGTTCCCTTTGCAGCTGTTATAATTTTTTTTTTTTTTATGAAAAAAACAGCCACAATGCCAACAATTCATACATTAATCACAGCCAAGAAGAAGTAAGGGAAACTCACCTTTCTGCTGTGACTCATGATCAGTGGTTCAAAAATCCCCTGGAAGGTCACAGGAAGAAAGGAAGCTCTTGCAGAGTACTCAGGCCAGGCTAGGAGACGTCTTGTCCCTTGGGCTCAAACTACAAGACCTCGGGCTAGATCTCTGCGTGTTAAGGCTTACTTCCCCAGGGGACAGAGGGGTGGGTATGAGGGGGCTGTGTGTTGTTGGAAGCCTGAAAGTGTCTTGAGCTGAAAGAACTATTTCCAAGGGAAGCCATAGGGATCTCTTGCTCTGCTTTTCTGTTTCACAAACATGTTAGCTTTCTTAGCTCCCAGGGACTACTGCAAGATGGATCCTGAGGACATTTCCATCTACTCAGGACCACTTCTGCTGCCACCCAAACTGGGTGTTTGGGAAGCTCGCTCCAAGGCCCAGGGAAGGGGTAAATGCCCTGTCCGCAGCTGCCCTAGGCTTCATTCTGTGGTTGTGACATGATGCCCATCATGGTACCTCCAGGGTGGGCCCCCCGCCAGCCTTGCCATTTGGTTGCTGAGTACAGAGAGGCCACACCTTCTGGAATGCAAACTCTGGCTGCGTATCCCACACATACTCCCCTGGGCCTGATAACCCTGGGACTCTTGGCAGAACGTGAGCCCTTGTTTGTCCACCATAGAGCAGCTCATGGTCTGTGGCCTGTGCCCTGATCTTGGTGACTCAAAGCTTATTGGCTGCCTGAGTAAGCATGTCCCCAAGCTTCCAGGCTGCAGGGGTCATTCTGACCTTAAAAAAGCAAAACAAAACCCTCAAATCCTGTCCTACCTGCAAAGGGAAGCCAAGAAACCTCCTTTCCAGTATCTCTGAGGAGTTCTGTGTGCCTTCTTTCTCCCACTTCTTTTTCTCATTCAGGCATTTGGAGACTTGCCCAGTGACTCTTTCCTCTTCACATCGACACAGGTGTGGGGCACTCCCTTGCTTCATCTTAGCAAAAGCAGGCGAAGATAGTAAACTTTCTTGGAAGACTGGACAGGAACAAGAAAGGAGCTTTATTTGCAGCAGAGCTCAGACCTCCAAACCCTACATTCTCTCTTTTCTAAGCAGATAAAAATTTACTCACCTTTCTCTTTCTGACACAGTTCACTTAGTAGGATGAATATGATAATCTCTAGTTGCATCCAGGTTGCTGCAAATGGCATTCTTTCATCCTTTTTTATGGCTGAGTAGTATTCCATTGTATATAGGTACAGCAGTAATTAACAGAACATAGTAATTCAACTAAACTTCTATAAAAATAAATTTTAAAAATCTACTTGTCCCTTTCAGACTATGTCTGAAGATGGTGACAGCAGGGGTTTATGGCCCCAAACCATCACAGTATCTTTCTTAGAAAATACTCCAAACTGGAGAAAAAGGGTGTAGGTCCCCTAGCAGGCAGATGTGTTTGCAGTCATTTGTGGTTTAAAATAGGAGTTCTCTTTTTTCACTCTCTTTCCTAAGCACAGATAGAAATTGCCATCAGTGGCAGTACATGCCAGGTTGAGGTTGCAAACCAGCTGCCTTGGGCAGTATCTGGCTCACAGATGTGATTTTTTTTTTTTTTTTTTTTTTGCTTGCAATGAATTTTTTTTCAAAAATTAAAAAATCACTGAATTTTATCCAAAAACTATTAAATTTACATCTTCTCTTTAAAAATCAGATTATCTGGCTTCATTGAGGTCCACATTCTTCATGGCAGGATAGGCCAGAGCTGTTCAGCTGTTTTTAGACCTAGAGCATTCTGGCTTGTCACTGCCTCTACTGGGCACAAAGCCACCCGTCCCCTCAGTGCCTGGCTTAGGTCTCCAGTCCTGGTAGGTCCAGAAGAGCCTGGCCCGTCTAGGGACAGTGCTTTAAAAATGTAACGCTGACCGTTGGGATTGGGGAAAGACATGTAGAAGAAAGAAGCTAAGGGTCCGCCGACCTCTAGCCGTCCCTTCATTTTTGCCTTTAAAATGAGGATCTCATCTTTCCCGTCTGCTTTTGTGAAATTTTGCATGAAAACGTTCATGAAAAATGCTTTGAACTTTTCTGAGGTGGCTGATAAAGTAAAAGTGATAGTTTTAGACTCTCGATACTTCAAAATCCATGAAACATCTGTATTATCCATTCTCTTCCTTTACACTTGAAATTGGATACTGTTTTAAGAAGGAAATTTTAGTGCCGCAGAACTGACAAGCTGAAAGAGTTGACAGTTCTCTCTGATTTGATGCCCAGACACATGTTGACTTTAATTCTTTGCGAGTCAAAGCCAAGGTTTGGGTGCAAGCTTGGCATTTCGGGGGTGTTACCGTGCCACTCAGACCATGTCTTCTGATTGTCACTTGAGTGCTGGAGTATTTGATACTCAGGGACTCTGGGCTGTACACAGCCCACAGGAACTGCGTGACTGCCTCAGGGGTAGGACGATGGTGGGAGAGGCCGCAGAGCCCCAGACGGATTGTCTTCGATCAAGGATGCCACAAAGCAGATCTGGTTTCCCAACTGCAGGCAGCTGTTGCAAATGAACATTAGGGCAGATTTGCAGGACTGATTTTTATTCATTCATCCATGGAATGGTGGCCCAGCTCTTTGGTTCCTTTCAGTGTGAAACTGTGGTAGCTTCCCAGTGGCATTCCAGGGGTCACAGATGAAGCATCCTTCTCTGGAGACTAGTGGGAATCAGGAGGCACTGCTAGACCAAATCTCCCCACCCCAGGGTCCAGGACAACCATGTTTAATTACTCTCATGTTCTTTGAAAGCTTGGTAGCTGCTAATGAAGGGTGACCGCTCGAGACCTATGGCATCCAGAAAAGACGCTCCTGTGAGTGGATTTGGATTTGGGTTGTTGTCCAAGCTTCTGCACAACTTTCCTTCTAAATTCTTACCAAAGTATGTATTTTGAGTAAGCCAAGTATTCCAGTCTGCATCCAGACTGGTGACATTCCTCCACTTGTTTCTGGCATGTACCATTCTGCAATCAGAACTCCCACTCTGCCAGCAGTAGCGTGCAACCTACACTCCCCGACCTCTTGCCTACCCATTTGCAGATGGCCACACAGGTGGGAGATGCCACTGCCTTTCAGGGCCTGAGCCATTATCCTGGGATAAAGTCTAATGACTTAGCTGTGGGCACCAAACTTGTTCGTCTTGAACTCACTTTGATTCCCCTGGGACTTACGTGGAACTCGCTGAGCAAGCGAACTGCCCTAAATTAAGACATGGGTCTGTCCATGCTTTCCAGTGTGTTTAGGAAGGCTTTACTCTGGATTCGTGTCCAGTCCCTGATCCCAGACCCACTCCCTGGGGTGGATACATTTTCACCACATTTATTATTGTTTCTGGTTCCCGCTTTCCAAATTGCCCAGAGACAGGAGTCACCTCTCTGCTCCCCTCAACCCTAAGAGTATTTTGAGAGCAGAAGGCTGGCTAACTTTCCAGTGAACTTGTATGTAACAATCCCTAACCAGCCGAGAATACATTCAGGAAGCCAGGTCAATATATAATCTCTAACAGTCAGCCTGTTAAGCCACCAGTCTCCTTGACAGACATTAATAAAAATGCCGTCTCCAACATGGCCCGGCTCTGGCAGCCCCAGGTTTCTGGCGGGCCTCCGTTGACATGAGGGGTGCAACCCCAACCTGCCATGTTGTCAAATGATGTGGCTAAGAAAAGTGACAGAGAGAAGGCTGGGTGTGTTCCCTGCCTGACTAATGAGCTTCTGAGGCCAATTATTTATTTTCTCTGAATCAAATCTTTGAGAACCAGGTACCCCTCCATGTACAATGAATACAGCATTGGGCTCTGGACTCCAGGCCTGGCCTAACTTATCACATGAGGTTTTGGATCCTGGCCAGATCAAGAGACAAGGCCGCCTTTCTGAGTCCTTCGCGCTTTGTGAACAAGATGACACAGGGAAGGCAGAGGCCTGGGGGTGGCGAGGAGGATGGGAAAGCCTCTGCCCTCCTCCTTTCTTACTTGCTTGCCTCCCCTCCCTTTCTTTACAAGGTAGAGAGTAGGCAAAAAGGCTCTTCTCCCATTCTTACTATGCTTTTTTTTCCCCACTTTACTCTTTTAAAATATTTTTTATTTTTTGATATTTTTAATTTTATTTTTTATTGAAGTATAGTTGAATTATGATATTGTGTTAATCACTGCTGTACAGCAAAGTGACTCAGTGATGCATATATACATGTATATATATTCTTTTCCATTCTGGTTGATCACAGGATATTGAATATAGTTCCCTGTGTTATACAATGTGACCTTGTTGTTTATCCATTCTAAATATACCAGTTTGTAACTGCTGATCACAGGCTCTCATCTCATGACATGAAGTGTGATTGGGCCGCTTCTTGTGGGCATCTTTGAGATAACTCTGAGATGATGCTTTGGCTGAGCTAGAAGCCCCACGTGACCCTTCTGAGACATCAGCTTGGCTCCTGTCATCTCTCTCTCCAGAACCTTCTGGCCTCTCAGCATTGCTTTAATTTTGATGCACTTAACATGGGTTTGCTTTTTTTATTCATATATGTTCTTGCAAAATATGTACTCTTGATTTGTATGCATGCAATTGAATTTCATATAAATGATATTGGTTGAGACATCATAGACTTTTAAAATATTTCCTTCACTTAGCACTATACCTTTAAGACCCAGGACACATCTAGACTGTTTTTCCCAGGTGATGCATGAGACTCCATGGTTTGCATTCACCATATTTTATCTATACACTCATTCAAAGATGGCAACCCAAATGCCTTCAACTCCTCAACGTGGCAGACAAGGTTACCATGGACTTCCTAGCACATGTCCACTTAGGAGCATGTATGGGAACTGGGGATACCCTTGAGCAGATGGATTTTAGAAGTTGACTTAAAGCTAGCCAATTGCTATTCAGAATTGCTGCACCGGTCACATTACTTTAAGAGGTGGATTACATTCTCATATCCCCACATTTCCTCCAACGTTTGGCACCAGCTTTCTAACTCAGCCAATCTAATACGTATAAGCAATAGTTCATTATTGTTTTAATTTACACTTCTCTGATTATTAAGGATTTTAAACATCTCTTCGATGTGCTGGTTAGCCTTAGCATTTTCTCAACTATAAATTACTATTCAGATCCTCTGATCACTTTTTCCATTGGGTTGACATTTTCTCCTTGTTGATATGCAGAAATTCCTTATATAATCTAGAAACAATAATGCCTTGCTGTTTTAGATATTGCATGTATCTTCTAGTCTAGCATTTAGTAACTTTGTTCATGGTTTCTTTGAATAAAAATCTTTTATTTCCATATCATAAAGTTAATCCACTTTTTTGGTACCTTCACTACGAACAAAGCTAGTGGAGGTGATGGAATTCCAGTTGAGCTCTTTCAAATCCTGAAAGATGATGCTGTGAAAGTGCTGCACTCAATATGCCAGCAAATTTGGAAAACTCAGCAGTGGCCACAGGACTGGAAAAGGTCAGTTTTCATTCCAATCCCAAAGAAAGGCAATGCCAAAGAATGCTCAAACTACTGCACAGTTGCACTCATCTCACATGCTAGTAAAGTAATGCTCAAAATTCTCCAACCAGGCTTCAGCAATATGTGAACCTTGAACTTCCTGATGTTCAAGCTAGTTTTAGAAAAGGCAGAGGAACCAGACATCAAATTGCCAACATCCGCTGGGTCATGGAAAAAGCAAGAGAGTTCCAGAAAAACATCTATTTCTGCTTTATTGACTATGCCAAAGGCTTTGACTGTGTGGATCATAATAAACTGGAAAATTCTGAAAGAGATGGAAACACCAGACCACCTGATCTGCCTCTTGAGAAATTTGTATGCAGGTCAGGAAGCAACAGTTGGAACTGGACATGGAACAATAGACTGGTTCCAATAGGAAAAGGAGTACGTCAAGGCTGTATATTGTCACCCTGCTTATTTAACTTATATGCAGAGTACATCATGAGAAACGCTGGACTGGAAGAAGCACAAGCTGGAATCAAGATTGCTGGGAGAAATATCAATAACCTCAGATATGCAGATGACACCAGCCTTATGGCAGAAAGTGAAGAGGAACTCAAAAGCCTCTTGATGAAAGTGAAAGTGGAGAGTGAAAAAGTTGGCTTCAAGCTCAACATTCAGAAAACGAAGATCATGGCATCTGGTCCCATCACTTCATAGGAAATAGATGGGGAAACAGTGGAAACAGTGTCCGACTTTATTTTTTTGGGCTCCAAAATCACTGCAGATGGTGACTGCAGCCATGAAATTAAAAGACCCTTACTCCTTGGAAGGAAAGTTATGACCAACCTAGATAGCATATTCAAAAGCAGAGACATTACTTTGCCAACAAAGGTTCGTCTAGTCAAGGCTATGGTTTTTCCTGTGGTCATATATGGATGTGAGAGTTGGACTGTGAAGAAGGCTGAGTGCCAAAGAATTGATGCTTTTGAACTGTGGTGTTGGAGAAAACTCTTGAGAGTCCCTTGGACTGCAAGGAGATCCAACCAGTCCATTCTGAAGGAGATCAGCCCTGGGATTTCTTTGGAAGGAATGATGCTAAAGCTGAAACTCCAGTACTTTGGCCACCTCATGCGAAGAGTTGACTCATTGGAAAAGACTCTGATGCTGGGAGGGATTGGGGGCAGGAGGAGAAGGGGACAACAGAGAATGAGATGGCTGGATTGCATTGCTGACTCGATGGATGTGAGTCTGAGTGAACTCCGGGAGTTGGTGATGGACAGGGAAGGCCTGGCGTGCTGTGATTCATGAGGTCGCAAAGAGTTGGACACGACTGAGTGACTGAACTCACTGACTGATGGGGTTTTGGGGGGGAGTTTTGTTTGAAAGGTCATGGCCAGTGTTATGAGGGAACAAAAAGAAATCGGAGTTGTAAAGATTTGAAGGGAAGAGATAAAATGGACATTATCTGCAAATGATATGATTATCTCCCCCAGAATAACTGAAGGAATCAACACACACACACTATTAGAACCAATAATAGAGTTCAGTGAGATAGCTAAACTCAAGATCAACATACAAAAATCAATAGTACTTCTCTATCCCAGCAATAACCAACTTGAAAATAAAACGTGAAAATGAGCAGCGCATTTCTGCCCAGGCAAGGTATTTCATAAGCATTTTGTGTTTTGTTTTAAGGGAAAAGGTTCTCTGCTGTGGAGTGTTAACAGACTATTGGTATACCAAGCAAAAACTACTACAGAGTAGAGAGAAGCACAGCAGAGAGGGTGAGCCCCTGGACTGGGAGAACGAGAGGCAGAGGGTCTTCAAAGTTCCTCAAGGTCTGCAGATTCAGTGTTGTGTGGCTGCTCCTTGGGGTGAGGAAAAGAGGTCTGTCTTTCTCATCTCTGTCCCCAGCACCTTATGTCTGCCACCTAGCTGGCCATCAGTATTTATTGACAAATGAACGGTGCAGCATATGTACCAAGATCTTAGTGACCATTCATTGACAGCTTTCTATTAAGTCTCAAGAGAAAATTTTCTAACGGTAAAATTGATTTTGACAGAAAAACAGGGACACAAGGTACAGTATTTACCATCTTTGGGAATAGGGTATAAAAGTGTTCTTGAGAATAGTGACTCAGTGGCATTAACTACAGTCAGATTGTTGTGGAACCATCACCACCATCTATCTTCAGGACATTTCATCTTTCCAAACTGAAACTCCGTTCCCATTCAAGCATCCATTCCATCCTCCCTTGGCCCCCTGGCAACCATCAATTTCTGTCTTTATGAATTTGACTACTCATATAAGTTTCTAATATTTGTTTCTGTTATTAATCCTAGAAAAGTCATATGAATTCCAAATATTTGTGTAACTCAGCTGGTAAAGAATCCACCCACAGTGCAGGAGACCCTGGTTCAACTCCTGAGTTGGGAAGATCACCTGAAGAAGGGCTAGACTATGCATTCCAGTATTCTTGGGCTTCCCTGGTGGATCAGATGATAAAGAATCTGCCGGCAATGTGGGAGACCTGGGTTCGATCCCTGGTTTGGAAAGATCCCCTGGAGGAGGGCATGACAACCCACTCCATTATTCTTGCCTGGAGAATTCCTATGGACAGAGAAGCCTGGTGGGCTATAGTCCATGGAGCCGCAAAGAGTTGGATATGATGGAGTGACTAAGCATAGCAAACATTTATCCTTTGGGATCTGGATTATTTCAGTTAATATGTTTCCAGGGTTCATCCATGTAGTAGGCTGTGTCAGAATTGCCTTTCCCTTTAAGGCTGAATACTATTCTGTTGTATGTAATATCGTATTTTGTTAACCCGTTTATCTGTTGATGGACATGTGGCTTGTTTACCCCTCCCATTCAAAGGCACATTTATTATGTGCATAATCTGGGCCAGATAGGTCCTGGGGATGCAAAAGTAAATATAACACGTTACTTCTGTCCTTGACTTTCTCATGGTGTTCTTGGGATGTTATATAACTAAGCAATAATTTCAGTACATGGGAGGGAGTTTCAAAAGGAAGGGGATATACATATACTTATGGTTGATTCATGTTGAAGTTTGACAGAAAACAACAAAATTCTGTAAAACAATTTTCCTTAAAAAAAAAAAAAATTCAGTACAATCTGACAAAGAGGAGTGTGCATATGAGCCCACAGAAGGAAGCCATTCTCTCTCTCCTAAGTGTAGGTGAGTTTTTGGAACTGGACCTTCTTGAAGGATGAGTGGCCCTTCTGACAAACAGCGGGCATCTTGGTGCTTTAGGCAGAGGGCACAGTATATGCACAAAGATAACCAGAGGCTGTTAAGTGGCTGGTACAACTGAAGGGTAGAATATGCGGTTAGAGGAGGCTGTGTGTGAAGGGAATAGAAGTGGTTGAGCAATCTGGAAAAGTAGATGTAGCCCAATATTTGCCACACTATTTCCTAAAACTGTAGGAAATTGCTTATTACCTAACACATGCACACGTTTCATATATTTGTATATATGGGTGTGTGTGTGTGTGTGTGTGTGTATATATATATATATATATATTTCCCTTTTAACACAAAAGGCAACTTAATATACACGTTGTTTGACACATTGTGGGCTTTTTAGTTAGTTTGTTTTACTTGGTATACACTGGCCATCTTTCTATATCCGTATATAAAAAGTGTGACTATGTCTTTATAGTTTCCTGGTATTATATTGTATGGATATACCATAATTTTTAGCCAGTTTGCAACAGATGGACATTTAGGTTTTTTGCCTTTTTTTCCTCTTGCAAGAAGCTAATGAATAACTGTGTACAGACATCATTTCAAGTGCATGCAAATGTAACTGGAGGATAAATTCCCAAATGTATAATTGATGGGTCAAAGGGTATATACATACGTAATTTTGATAGATGGTGCTGATTTGCCCTCTGCAGGGGTTATACCAATTCATATTCCCACCAGCAATATGTGATGCCTGTTTCTCCACAGCATCCCTAACAGAATGCTACCAAACTTTGGGATTTTTGCCAGTTGAATTGGTAAAAAGAGCATCTTGAAATAACTTTAAATTGGGGGTCTTACTAAAGTAAAGTTGAGCTTCTCTTCTTATGTTTAATCATTTATATTTCCTTTTCTGTGAACATTTTCAGCCCCCACTTTCAACTTGGTGGCTGTCTTTTCCTTGTGAATTTTTGAGAAGCTTTTATATGTTAGTCGTATTTTATTGTGCTGTTGATCTTTTTTTAAATTGTTGTTGAATTTAACATGTAATTTCTCTTAGTGTCTGAATTGGTCATATGACTTTTCTCCTTACAGTCAGTAGTCGAATAACTTCCTTAGTGATTCTCCTATGATTTTACCATTCTTAGCTTTGTGAAATAAAACCCATTTTTATACTGTATTATTTTAATGGTCTAATGGACTCTGTTTGCTAATATTTTATATCTGATTTTTGCACTAATATGCCAAATAAAGTTAGACAGTGACTTTTGTTTGTTTTGGTTTTTGCCTAGTCTGTACCAGATTTAGGCATAATTTTATATTTACTTCCATAAAAGACCTTGGGAATTTTCTTTCTTGCTATATGCCCTAGAATATTTAGGCATTACTGGACCACCTGATTTTCTAAAAGATTTAATAAAATTTCCCCAGGCCCACAACTGCTTTTTATCAAAAGCTCTTTTAGATAGCTTTTCATATATTTTTTCAATGGACATTGGTCTATTTTCATTTTTCATTTCTTTCTTTGTATTTTCTTCTTCTTTTTTTGTTTTGGGTAGGTTGACTACAGGGCTATCTTACTGTGTTTCTCCCTCTCCTAAAGATACAGCTTGTGGGCTGTGGGTTTCTAGTGTTCTAACTTACTGATTTTTGCTTTTACTTTTATTATCTCTTTACTTTTTAGCTTGTTTTACTCCTCTCTTTTTTAGTCAGATACCTAATTCATCTGCTTTTATTCTTTTCTATTGACCTAAGCTTTAGAGTTTATGACTTTTTCCCCTGAATCCTATTTAGCTGTATTTATAGGTTCTGATATATAGTATCTTCACTACTATTTTTTGAAAATTATTCATTTCTGACTTGTGTTTGCTCTTTAGCTTAGACTATGTCTCAGAGTGATTTCAGTTTATTTTTAGTTTTCAGGTGGCAAGGGATTTTTATTTTCTGATCTTGTTATTTACTTCTATTTTTATTACATTGTGATCAGAGAATATCGTCTCTGCTGTTTCTGGTTTTGGGGAATTTACTGGGGTCCCTGTGTGGCCTACAATGTGATTGATTCTTGTATTAATATTTCATGGGCCTTTGAAAAGAAAATAAATGATCTGTTCTCAAAGTATGTAATCTGTGTGACTCAGTCCAGTCTGTCTTAGTAATTATGTTATCTGGGGCTGCTAGAGTCTAAATTTTTGTCCACTGGTCTGTCATGGAAAGAGTGCTGAATTGTGTCCTATTCTTGGTGTTACTGCTTGTTCCTCCCCGCATCTCCTGTAATTTCTGTCACGCAATTGTTGCTATGTCATCTGAAGCAGGTATTCAGAACTGTTATATGATGGTTTTGAATTTCTCCCTTTAGCATTATAAATGTCTCGTTTTAAGCTTTGATTCTGAATCCTACCTTCTCAGATAGTAAGAGCATGGTTTCTGCTTCTTTTTGTTTACATCTGTCTGGTGTGCCTTTGAATATCTCTTGTTTTCTTTTCTTTTTAAAAATTTATTGGAGTACAATTCATTTACAATGTTGTATCAGTTTCAGGTATTGTTGTTGTTGTTGTTCGGTCATGCAGTTGTGTCTGGCTCTTTGCAATTCCATGGACTTCGGCACACCAGGTCTTGCTGTCCCTCACCATCTCCTGAAGTTCACCCAAGTTCATGTCCATTGCATCAATGATGCCATCCAGGCATCTCATCCTGTGAAGCCCTCTTCTGCTTCTGCCCTCGATCTTTCCCAGCCTCAGGGACTTTTCCAGTGAGTCAGCTATTCATATCATATGAACAAAATACTGGAGCTTCAGCATCAGTCCTTCCAATGAAAATTCAGGGTTGATTTCCCTTACAATTGACCGGTTTGATCTCCTTGCTGTCCAAGGGAATTTCATGAGTTTTCTCCAGCACCACAGTTTGAAGGCAACAATTCATTGATGTTCTGCCTTCTTTATGGTCCAACTCTCACAACCGTATGTGACCACTGGGACGACTATCGCCATGGCTTTACAAACCTTTGTCAGCAGAGTAAAGTCTCTGCTTTTCAACATACTGTTTAGGTTTGTCATCGGTTTCCTGCCAAAAAGCAATTGTCTTCTGATTTCATGGCTCCAGTCACCATCTGATGTGATCTTAGAGCCCAGGAAGAGGAAATCTGTTACTACTTCCACTTTTTCCTTCTATTTGCCATGAAGTAATGGAGCCAGATACCATGATCTTAGTTTTTTTAATATCTAGTTTTAAGCCAGCTCTTTCATTCTCCTCCTTCACCCTCATCAAGAGGCTCTTTAGTTTCTCTTCACTTTCTGTCATTAGAGTGATATCATCTGCATATCTGAGGTTGTTGATGTTTCTCCTGCCTATCTTAATTCCAGCTTGTAACTTATCCACCTCAGCATTTCTCATGATGTGCTCAGCATATAGGTTAAACAAACACAGTGACAGCAGACAGCCCTGTTATACTCTTTTCTCAATCTTGAACCAATCAGTTGCTCCGTACAGGGTTCTAACTGTTGCTTCTTGACCCACATGCAGGTTTCCCAGGAGACAGTTAAAATGGTCTGATATTCCCATCTCTTTAAGAGCTTTCTACAGTTTATTATGATCCACACAGTCAAAGGCTTTAGCGTAGTCGATGAAACAGAAGTAGACATTTTTCTGGAATTTCCTTGCTTTCTCTATGATCCAGCAAGTGTTGGCAATTTGATCTCTGATTCCTCTTCATTTTCTAAACCCAGCTTGGACATCTGAAAGTTCTTGGTTCACATAATGCTGAAGTCTAGCATGCAAGATTTTATGCATGACCTTACTAGCATGGGCTGGCTTCCCTGGTGGTTCAGTGGAAAAGAATTTGCCTGCAATGCAGGAGATGTGGGTTCAATCCCTGGGTCAGGATGATCCCCTGGAGAATCTCTCAGAACTGCAAGCATATCCACAATCAAAGTAACCATGACCTCAATGAAGAACTATTGAAGCAGTTGTCAAATCTTTCCTGTTTGCCATGTCCTTTTTTGGAACTCCTGTTCTCATGCTGAAGAATGAACAGAGATGATTAAGACACAGGTCCTGCCCTCAAGTTGCTGGGAGCCTATGAGGGAAAAGATTCCATGGGCACAGATAAAACTAATTAGCAGTGTGGATGGAGGCTTGTGAAGGCATGGCACTGAACTTCATCTTGGACACTGGTCTTCTCCTGCCTATGGATTTGACTTGGACTGGAATTTATACCATCAAGTCTACTGGTTCCCAAGTCTTCCAACCCAGATTAGAACTACCACTATTGGCTCTCCTGGGTCCCCACGTTGGCAACTACAGCTCATGGGACTTTCTCAGCCTCCATAATCATGTTGCTTCAGAGCGGACCTGAAAACCATCGTTGAAAAATAGTTTTTTCAAGATGGTGGAGTGGAAGGATGTATGCTCATCTTCTCCTGGGAGAACTCCAAAATTGCAGCTTGCTGCTGAACAGCCATCAACAGGAGAATGTTGTATCCCACCAAAAAAAAAAAAAAAATACCCCATGTTCAAGGGCAAAGGAGATGCCCCAACAAGTAGGAAGGAGGGGCAAAATCACATTTAGAATCAAACCCCATACACACCAGAGATGCTCAGAGGGCTCAGACAAAATCTTGTGCACACCAGGACCCAGAGGCCCAACAGGGACTGAGCCAGATCTGCCTTTGAGTGTTTGAGTGTCTCTTGCAGAGGCACAGGTCAGCAGTGGCCTGCCATGGGAACAGGGGCTCTGGCTGCAGCAGACCTGGGTCAAGCAGTGTTATCCAACATAGAGTCACTGAGCAGATGGCCCACAAGCTCCAGAACAATTACACCAAAGAAATACTTGACTGTTAACAAAGTTCTAGGACCCACAACAGATTTCTCAACCTGGGGATCCCCCAGGGAATTTGACATTGGTGGCCAGTGGAATTTGATAACAGAATTTCCATAATACTGGGGAAACAGACTCTTGGAGGGCACAAACAAAACCTTGTGTGCACCAGGAGCCAGGAAAAAGGAGCAGTGTCCCCACAAGAGACTGAGTCAGACCTGCCTGTGAGTGTCCAGGAATCTCTGGTGGAGGCATGCATTGACAGTTTGGCTTCATGCCAAACAACAGGCAGGTAACACAATCTGACCCATCAACAGAAAACTGGATTAAAGATTTACTGAACACGGCCCTGCCCATCAGAGCAAGACCCAGTTTCTTCCACAGTCAGGCTCTCCCATCAGGAAGCTTCCATAAGCCTCTTATCCTTATTCATCAGAAGGCAGACAGAATGAAAACCACAGTCACAGAAAACTAACCAATCTGATCACGTGGACCACAGCCTTGTCTAATTCAATGAAACTATGAGCCATGTCATGTAGGGCCACCCAAGATGGACGGGTCATAATGGAGATTTCTGATAAATTGTGGTTCACTGGAGAAGGGAATGGCAAACCATTTCAGTATTCTTGCCTTGAGAACCCCATGAACAGTATGAAAAGGAAAAAAGATAGGACACTGAAAGATGAATTCCCAAGGTCAGTAGGTACCCAATATGCTACTGGAAATCAGTGGAGAAATAACCCCAGAAAGAATGAAGAGATGGAGCCAAAGCAAAAACAACACCCACTTGTGGATGTGACTGGTGATAGAAGCAAGGTCCAATGCTGTAAAGAACAATATTGTATAGGAACCTGGAATGCTAAGTCCATGAATCAGGGCAAATTGGAAGTGGTCAAAGAGGAAATGGCAAGAGTGAACATCGACATTTTAGGAATCAGCAAACTAAAACAGACTGGAATTGGTGAATTTAATGCCATACTTGGGTGCAATCTCAGAAATGACAGAATGATCTCTATTAGTTTCCAAGGCAAACCACTCAGTATCACAGTAATCCAAGTCTATGTCCCAACCAGTAATGCCAAAAAGCTAAAGTTGAACAGTCTGTGATGACCTACAAGACCTTCTAGAACTAACACCAAAAGACGATGTCCTTTTCATCATAGGGCACTGGAATGCAGAAATAGGAAGTCAAGAGATACCTGGACTAACAGGCAAGTTTGGCCTTGGAGTAAAAAATGAAGCAGGGCAAAGGCTAACAGTTTTGCCAAGAGAATACACTGGTCATAGCAAACATACTCTTCTTCAACACAAGAGATGACTATACACATGGACATCACCAGATGGTCAATACTGAAATCAGCTTGATTATATTCTTTGCAGGTGAAGATGGAGAAGCTCTATACAGTCAGAAAAAAACAAGACCAGAAAGTAGGGAAAACCACTAGACCATTTAAGTATGACCTAAATCAAACCCCTTGCAATTATACAGTGGAAATGACAAATGGATTCAAGGGATTAGATCTGATAGACAGAGTGCCTGAAGAACTATGGACAGAGGTTCATGACATTGTAGAGGAGGCAGTGATCAAGACCATCCCCAAGAAAAAGAAATGCAAAGAGGCAAAATGGTTGTCTAAGGAGGCCTTATAAATAGCTGACAAAAGAAGAGAAGCTAAAGGCAAAGGGGAAAAGGAAAGTTTACCCATCTGAATGCAGAGTTACGAAGACTAGCAAAGAGAGATAAGAAAGTCTTCTTAAGTAAACAATGCACAGGAGTGGAGGAAAATGATACGATGGGAAAGACTAGAGATCTCTTCAAGAAAACTAGAGATACCAAGGGAACATTGTATGCAAAGATGGGCACAATAAAGGACAGAAATGGTATGGACCTAACAGAGACAGAAGATATTAAGAAAAGGTGGCAAGAATACACAGAACTATACAAAAAAGATCTTAATGACCCAGATAACCACAATGGTGTGATTACTCACCTAGAGCCAGACATCCTGGAATGTGAAGTCAAGTGGGCCTTAGGAAGCATCACTACGAACAAAGCCAGTGGAGGTGATGGAATTCCAGTTGAGCTATTTCAAATCCTAAAACATGATGCTGTGAAAGTGCTGCACTCAATATGCCAGCAACTTTGGAAAACTCAGCAGTGGCCACAGGACTGGAGAAATTCAGTTTTCATTCCAACCCCAAAGAAAGGCAATGCCAAAGAATGTTCAAACTACCACACAATTGCACTCATCTCACACTCAAGCAAAGTAATGTTCAAAATTCTCTAAGTGAGGCTTCAACAGTACGTGAGCCAAGAACTTCCAAGTATTCAAGCTGGATTTAGAAAAGGCAGAGGAACCAAGAGATCAAATTGCCAACGTCCACTGGATCATCAAAAAAGCAAGAGAGTTCCAGAAAAACATTTACTTCTGCTTTATTGACTATACCAAGGCCTTTGACTGTGTGGATCATAACAAACTGTGGAAATTTCTTTAAGAGATGGGTATATTGGACCACCTTACCTGCCTCCTGAGAAATCTGTATGCAGATCAAGAAGCAATAGTTAGAACCAGACATGGAACAACAGACTGGTTCCAAATTGGAAAAGGAGTACGTCAAGGCTGTATATTGTCACTCTGCTTATTTAACTTGTATGCAGAGTACATCATGCAAAATACTAGGCTGTATGTAACACAAGCTGGAATCAAAATTGACGGGAGAAATATCAATAACCTCAGATACACAGATGACACCACCCTTATGGCAGAAAGCGAAGAAGAACTAAAGGGCCTCTTGATGAAAGTGAAAGAGGAGAGAGGAAAACCTGATTTAAAACTCAATATTCAAAAAACTAAAATCATGGCATCTGGTCCCATCATTTCATGGCAAATGGATGGGGGAATCAATGGAAACCATGACAGACTTTATTTTCCTGGGCTCCAAAATCTCCACAGATGGTGACTGCAGCCACAAAATTAAAAGACACTTTCTCCTTGGAAAAAAAGTTATGACAAACCTAGGCAGCATTTGAAAAAGCAGAGACATTACTTTGCTGACAAAGGTCCATCTAATCAAAACTATGGTTTCTCCAGTAGTCATGTATGGATGTGAGAGTTAGACCATAAAGATAGCTGAGCGCTGAAGAACTGATGCTTTTATACTGTGGTGTTGAAGAAGACTCTTGAGAGTCCCTTGGACAGCAAGGAGATCCAACCAGTCCTTCATAAAGAAATCAGTCCTGATTATTCATTGGAAGGACTGATGCTGAAGCTGAAGCTCCAATGCTTTGGCCATGTGATGTGAAGAACTGACTCACTGGAAAAGACTCTGATTCTGGGAAAGACTGAAGGCAGGAAGATAAGGGGACTAGAGAGGATGAGATGGTTGGATGGCATCACCAACTTGACGGACATGAATTTGAGCAAGCTCTGGGAGTTGGTGAGGGACAGGGAAGCCTGGTGTGCTGCAGTGCATGGGGCCACAGAGAGTCGGACATGACTGAGTGACTGAACTGAAATTGCTAGCATGGGAGATGAGTGCAATTGTCTGATGGTTAACATATTCTTTAGCACTACCCTTCTTGGGAACTGGGATGAAGATTGGCCTTTTCCAGTCCTGTGGCCACTGCTGGGTCTTCCACATTTTCTTACATATTAAATGCAACACCTTGATGGCATCATCTTTTAGGGTTTTGAATCATTCTACAGGACTTCCATCACACCCACTAGCTTTATAAACAGCAGTACTTCCTAAGGCCCACTTGACTTTGCACTCCAGAATGTCTGGCTTTGGGTGACTGATAACACCTTTGTCGTAATCTGGTTCATTAAGATCTTTTTTGTACAGTCCTTCTATGTATTCTATCTCTCTTGATCTCTTTGGCATTAAGTAGGTCTCTACCATTTCTTTCCTTTATTGTGCCATCTTTGGGTGAAATGTTCCCTTGATGTTTTCAGTTCTTCCTGAGGAGATCTCTAGTCTTTTCCTTTCTGTTGTTTTCTTCTAGTTTTATGCAATATTCATTGAAGAAAGCCTTCTTGTCCCTCTGTGCTATTCTTTGGAACTCTGCATTTAGTTGGATGTATCTTTCCTTTTCTCCCTTGCATTTCACTTCTCTTCTTTCTTCAGCTATTTGTAAAGCCTCCTCAGATAACCACTTTGCCTTCTTTCCTTTGGGATGGTTTTTTTCATGGTCTTCAGTACAATATTACAGACCTCCGTCCATCGTTCTTCAGGCACACTGTTAGCTAGATCTAATCCCTTGAATCTATTCATTGCCTCTACTGCATATTCATAGGGGATTTGAGTTAAGTCATACCTGGCTGGCCTAGTGGTTTTCCTGCTTTCTTTAGTTTAAACCTGAATTTTGCTATGAGAAACTGATGATCTGAGCCACAGTCAGCTCCAGATCTTGTTTTTGCTGACTGTATACAGCTTCTCCATCTTTGGCTACAAAGAATGCAATCAGTTTGATTTCAGTATATCCCCTTTGGTGATGTCCATGTGTAAAGTTGTCTATTGTGTTGTTGAAAAAGGGTGTTTGCTATGACCAGTGCATTCTCTTGGCAGAATTCAGTTAGCCTTTGTCATGCTTCATTTTGTTCTCCAAGGCCAAACTCACCTTTTACTCCAGGTATCTCTTGACTCCCTACTCTTGCCTTCCAATCCCGAATGATAAATAAAGCATCGTTTTTTGGTGTTAGTTCTAGGAGATGTTAGTTTCAGGTGTACAGCAAAGTAAATCAGTTATATATATACAGGTATCCACTCTTTTTTAGATTCTTTTCTGTGTAGGTCATTATAGAGTATTGAGTAGAGTTCCCTGTGCTATACAGTAGGTCCTTATTAGTTATTAATTTTATATAAAGTAGTGTGCATGTGTCAATCCCAATCTCCCAATTTATCCCTTCCCTGATACCCGCCAGTAACCATAAGTTTATTTTCTACATCTGTAGCTTTATTCCTGTTCAGACAAGGTCATTTGTAGCCTTTTTCATTTCACGTGTGTGTGTGTGTGTGTGTGTGTGTGTGTGTGTTAGTCTCTCAGTCATGTCCAACTCTTTGTGACCCCATGGACTGTAGCCCGCCAGGTTCCTCTGTGCATGGGATTGTCCAGGAAAGAATACCAGAGTGCATTGACATTTCCTTCTCGAGGGGATCTTCCTGACTATGGGATCAAACCCAGGTCTACCTGCATTGCAGGTAGATCCTTTACATTTGCAGGTAGCCACCAGGGAAGCCCACTTACATATTTGACATATAAGCTATATTATATGGCTTTTTTTCGCTATAGATTCTCATTAGTTGTCTATTTTATGCATAGCAGTGTATATATGTCAATCCCAATCTCCCAGTTTGTCTGAAGCTCCCTTCCCCACTTGGTAACCATAAGTTTGTTCTTTACATCCGTAACTCTATTTCTGCTTTGCACATAAGTTCATCTGTACCTTTTCCCTAGATTCTGCATCTAAATGATATATTTGTTTTACTCTTTCTGACTTCTCTGTGTAGGACAACCTCTAGATTCATCCTCATCTCTGCAAGTGGCACTATTCTTTTATGGTTGAGTAATATTCCATTGTATTTACATACCACGTCTTCTTCATCCATTTCTCTTTTGATGGGCATTTAGGTTGCTTCCATGGCCCAACTATTGTAGTGACTTGGTCTTACCTGTTTCATGGAGACCCGTCTCCATCAACAGAGGTATGGATAAAGATGTGGGGCATATATAAAATTGAATATTACACAGACACAGAAAGGAACATGTAGTGCCATTTGCAGAGATGAGGATGAACCTAGAGATTGTCATACAAGTGAACTGGGTTGGCTTGGCCTTGTGGACCAACCTGAAAGTATTTCCGGTAGATCAACTGAGCCTATTTACATTTACATGACACATATTTGGTCTTTTTTCTGACACATCATTTTACAATATATTTTGGTTTGGTTCTACTATGTGGTCTATTTTGGCTCTCCCAATATTTGAGGGTAGACCTCTGCTATGTGGTCTATTTGAGGGTCTGTATTTTCCTCTAGTCATAACTCCTGTAATTATAATTTTCTATGACATCTTTAGTTCTTATTTCTTCAGACATTATTTTCTTCATTCTCTAACATGAGTAATAATACATTTAGCAGATTTCCTTTTCTTTTCCTTCTCTTTCTTTCATTTGTACCACCCAATTTTAGTTTCTATTATTATGTTTGTATAGGGGCTTCCCAGGTAGTGCTGGTGATAAAGAACCTGCCTGCCAACACAGGAGAAGTAAAGTGATGTGGGTTTGGTCCCTGCTTGGGAAGATCCCCTGGAAGAGGGCAGGGCAATCCACTCCAGTATTTTTGCCTGGAGAATCCCTTGGACAGAAGAGCCTGGCAGGCTACAGTTCAGTTCAGTTCAGTTCAGTCGCTCAGTCGTGTCTGACTCTTTGTGACCCCATGAATCACAGCACGCCAGGCCTCCCTGTCCATCACAAACTCCCGGAGTTCACTCAGACTCACATCCATTGAGTCAGTGATGCCATCCAGCCATCTCATCCTCTGTCGTCCCCTTCTCTTCCTGCCCCCAATCCCTCCCAGCATCAGAGGCTTTTCCAATGAGTCAACTCTTTGCATGAGGTGGCCAAAGTACTGGAGCTTCAGCTTTAGCATCATTCCTTCCAAAGAAATCCCAGGGCTGATCTCCTTCAGAATGGACTGGTTGGATCTCCTTGCAGTCCAAGGGACTCTCAAGAGTCTTCTCCAACACCACAGTTCAAAAGCATCAATTCTTCGGCACTCAGCCTTCTTCACAGTCCAACTCTCACATTCATACATGACCACTGGAAAAACCATAGCCTTGACTAGACGGACCTTTGTTGGCAAAGTAATGTCTCTGCTTTTGAATATGCTATCTAGGTTGGTCATAACTTTTCTTCCAAGGAGTAAGCGTCTTTTAGTTTCATGGCTGCAGTCACCATCTGCAGTGATTTTGGAGCCCCCCAAAAGAAAGTCTGACACTGTTTCCACTGTTTCCCCATCCATTTTCCATGAAGTGATGGGACCAGATGCCATGATCTTCGTTTTCTGAATGTTGAGCTTTAAGCCAACTTTTTCACTCTCCGCTTTCACCTTCATCAAGAGGCTTTTGAGTTCCTCTTCACTTTCTGCCATAAGGGTGGTGTCATCTGCATATCTGAGGTTATTGATATTTAAACTGATAGATTTAAGGGCCTAGATCTGATAGATAGAGTGCCTGATGAACTATGGACTTAGGTTCATGACATTGTACAGGAGACAGGGATCAAGACCATCCCCATGGAAAAGAAATGCAAAAAAGCAAAATGGCTGTCTGGGGAGGCCTTACAAATAGCTGTGAAAAGAAGAGAAGCAAAAAGCAAAGAAGAAAAGGAGAGACATAAGCATCTGAATGCAGAGTTCCAAAGAATAGCAACGAGAGATAAGAAAGCCTTCCTCAGTGATCAATGCAAAGAAATAGAGGAAAACAACAGAATGGGAAAGACTAGAGATCTCTTCAAGGAAATTAGAGATACCAAGGGAACATTTCATGCAAAGGTGGGCTTGATAAAGGGCAGAAATGGTAGGGACCTAACAGAAGCAGAAGATATTAAGAAGAGGTGGCAAGGATACACAGAAGAACTGTACAAAAAAGATCTTCACGACCCAGATAATCACGATGGTGTGATCACTGACCTAGAGCCAGATATCCTGGAATGTGAAGTCAAGTGGGCCTTAGAAAGCATCACTATGAACAAAGCTAGTGGAGGTGATGGAATTCCAGTTGAGCTCTTTCAAATCCTGAAAGATGATGCTGTGAAAGTGCTGCACTCAATATGCCAGCGAATTTGGAAAACTCAGCAGTGGCCACAGGACTGGAAAAGGTCAGTTTTCATTCCAATCCCAAAGAAAGGCAATGCCAAAGAATGCTCAAACTACTGCACAATTGCACTCATCTCACACGCTAGTAAAGTAATGCTCAAAATTCTCCAAGCCAGGCTTCAGCAATATGTGAACCGTGAACTTCCTGATGTTCAAGCTGGTTTTAGTAAAGGCAGAGGAACCAGAGATCAAATTGCCAACATCCGCTGGATCATGGAAAAAGCAAGAGAGTTCCAGAAAAATATCTATTCTTGCTTTATTGACTATGCCAAAGGCTTTGACTGTGTGGATCATAATAAACCGTGGAAAATTCTGAAAGAGATGGGAATACCAGACCACCTGACCTGCCTCTTGAGAAATTTGTATGCAGGTCAGGAAGCAACAGTTAGAACTGGACATGGAACAACAGACTGGTTCCAAATAGGAAATGGAGTACGTCAAGGCTGTATATCGTCACCCTGTTTATTTAACTTACATGCAGAGCACATCATGAGGCTACAGTTCATAGCATCGCAAAGAGTCAGACGCGACTGAGGCAACTTAACACACACACATCATGTTAGCATAGTCCTCAGTGCTCATACATATGCACATGATTTTAATCACTAGATTTTTTGTGCTTGAATGACACACTTTAACTCCAAGCCAGCATGTATAAGACAATTGTTCCTTCTTTGTGAGCTTTCTTTAGAGATGTTATTGCTTCCCATTTTTAAAAAGTTATGACAAAATATTTGGTCATAATTTTTACCTGCCCTATGAAAACAGGGCTACTAGAGAAGATTTTTTTTCCTTTTAAAATATGAAAGCACTATATTCCTTCATATTTTCTCAGCTTCTAAGTTTTGCTACCTCATTCCAATTTTCCCTTTAGTATTTTTCTATAAAGTCATGGCTGCTCCTTGGTAGTACTTATCATTGGATGTGTTTGATTTTCCTCCATTAGCCAGAGGATGAGTTCGAGGGTAGGGGTAACACATGGCTATGAAGAGGGCTTTCCAGGTGGCACTAATGGTAAAGAACCCGCCTGCCGATGCAGGAGACGTAAGAGACACCATTTCGATCCCTGGATCGGGAAGGTGCCCTGGAGAAGGAAATGGCAACCCATGCCAGTATTCCTCCTTGGAGAATCTCAGGGACTGAGGAGCCTGGTGGGCTACAGTCCATAGGGTCACAAAGAGTCGGACACAACTGAAGCAACTGAGCACAAAGGTAGAAGCCAAAATTCAAGTTCTCAGCCTTTCTTGCTGCTATGGCATCGAGCCGCTCACTCAAAATGGAAGTTCTGAAGGAGGGCATGTGAAAAAGTAGTGCATGGGATCCAGCCACGAAGAGGGTTAAGAGGCAGGAGAGGACAGGGTCACCCTTCAGATTTCACAAGACAAAAGTTTCCCCTTCTCCGTAGCCTCGAACACATACTGCTTCCTGCAACGATGGCTCACTCTGCCTCTCTGTCCCCACCAGGCTAAGGGGGTTCCTAGCAGAAGCCCCCTTCCTCTATTTTAGTACCCACTGTTGAAAACAAGGATAGTTTTGCACTTCAGGCTGAATCTTTTTCCTTTAGTAAATGTCTCCTACTTGGTCTTTCCTGAGATCTACTATCACTGAACTCCTCCAGTTACTCATTGAGTTTTTTTTTTTTAATTAATTAATTTATTTTAATTGGAGGCTAATTACTTTACAATATTGTAGTGGGTTTTGCCATACATTGACATGAATCAGCCATGGGTGTACATGTGTTCCCCATCCTGAACCTCATTGAGATTTATTTCAGCTTTATCTTCCTGATTTCTGCCCAATCACAACTGCTTTTGAAAGCCTTACATGTGTTTTGGGGGCTTGCATTACATTTGTCTTGGAATTTTCCTGAAAACGTATAAGCATTTTCTGTTTTTGTTCTCCATATTACTTCTGTATATTTTTAGGAGGAGGAAGAAAATTCTGACTTGTGAGGTGAAGTTCCAACCTGAAGTCCAGTGAACATGTGGACTGCGTTATTGAATCCATGCGGATGGAGACTGAAGGGAAGAGATAGTGATGACCCATGTTTTTAGTTTGTGCAAGTTTAAGACATAGACGGCGAGTTTGATTTATCATGCTGTGTTCCGAGGGCCTGTGGGACACCCAGGTGGAGATATTGAGTAGTTAGTCTTCTGTACAAATTTGGAGCTCAGGGAAAGAGGTAGAAATGAGAGGTAAAAATCATTATCACTTTATTGCTTCTTCTGGCATTTACTGAGCGCTTGCTATGTTTCAGGGAGTATATAAATACTGCCTCGTGTAGCCATTACAAGGAAACAAACTCAGAGAAGTGAAGTCACACTGCTAGCAGGTGGCAGGGCTGATGTTTGAACCCAGGTCTCTCTGACACCAAAATCCACAAGCATGGTTCCTCCGGAGTTACGGTGCCTCTGTAGAGGGTTCACCACATTCCTTTGGTGCATGGCTTAAATGTGAAGATAAGGCAGTATATTCCTTCATATTTTCTCAGCATTTTAGTGTGAACTGACTCAGCAGGAGTAAGACACCCCTCACTGTCTCAGCTGATCTGACACAGACAGAGTCTGAGAATGGAGTTTCTCTCACTGCTTTGGGTCTCTACCACCGTGGTTGATGACATGAGTCTGTGGCTTAATAGCCTGCACTGAGTTGTCCTGGATCCTGATTCAGGTGGCCTGATGTGTCCAGCCCTAAACCCTGTGCCTAAAATGGCTAACTTAACCTGTGCGGTAGTGCACTGACATGGATACTGGAATCAACACGCTTGCACCAAACACACACCAGTAACTTAGAAATGTGGATTTTGGATGACATTTTTTTTTTCCTCTGTTTGTAAAAAAGAATATTGACTTCTTTGAGCCAGACCCAACAGGAAATGGTAAATGTTAAAAAGAGACCTGTCCAATTAAGACGGCATTTGTCTTTGAATCCCAGTGTCCCTCTGATGTCCCCAGTGATACCAGGTGGACTGGTTGGAAATGGATGTTATAGGAAAGGCAATGATACATTGATTTTTAGAAATCTTGTTCTTCTACATGCATGTGTGTCTGTGTACTTAGTCACAGAGTAAAGCTGTAAAAATATTTTAGATTCATGTCACCTAGATATGTGAGAAAGAGATCATTTTATCTTCTATTAATTATGCTTCTCAATATTTTATCTCTAAATTAAACGATATATGGCCACTGCAGTGTCTAATATGTGTCAGGCTTTGGGAGAAGAGAATCATGTTAGGTGATGGGATTCTATGAGTTAAGAAACAGGAAATGCTGACCATAGGGTCTGAAATATAGTAAGCCCTATAAAAGTACATGCTATTTTTATTATTACAGACAAAATAATATTGCAGATAAAAATTCTGATTTTGGACAGACACAGTAAGTTGCTCAGGGTTACACAGGAGTTTAGAGGAAAATGGGATACATATCAAGTTCTGATTACTCTAAAGCCAAGCATTAACTCTGTCCCTCCAAAAAATATTTCTATGAAACATTCAGTGGGACTTAATGTGATAAATTTCTGTGATTTATCGCAGAAGTGAATTTCAAGTTTTTTCCTGGATAAAGAGCCAATAATACAGACAATCTCATTAAAAAAAAAAAAGCAGGAAGTGAGCATAAGAGCACTAATAAAGATATAATTTACAGATAATTTTTATTAGGCACTCCTAGGCCATAGATCTGTAGATTTCACACGACCATGTCTGTCTATGCAGTAAATCCATATCCACAGATGACACATGTTGTGCAATGATTGTTATTGACCAGACTCAGTTTAATTCAGAGAAGGGAGAATGCCAAGGGTTCTTGGAGATATATTTTATCCAGTAACTTATTTTCACTTTGATTTCGTGCCAGTTGGAACCTGCTGTTCACTTTATTCTTTCTAGATCATTCTGGTCATTGTCAACTAGAGTGAGATGCATGTTTTCTTGTTGTGATCTTTCCACTTCGTTACATATAAACACACACATACATAAATGCGCACACACACATTTTCAATTCTCTAAAAAAAAAAAAAAATTCCCTATTTGTGAATTGCAAGAAATGGAAAGGTTACACCTATGTTTTCAGCTACCAAAGTGCTGTGACCATGACACAGTTTTCTTGTTTCACATTTTGGTTTGAAGCACACAGATGCCCACTGAAAAGTTAGAATTAACATCTCACCTCACTATTCCTCTTTGGTGACTTTGGACAAGCAAATGACAATGGCTGTCTATGGTGATGTTACATTTAAGGGTTATTACCTATAGACTCTTTACATATTCAAGTGCAAATTACTTCCAATCTCCATTTATTACATCCTTAAGCTAGGGGATGAATTCTCTGCATGGAGATCAGAGCAGCATCTGCTTCCATTAATGAAAATGCCACAGTTACAAGCAGGAGTAGCTGGAATGAAGATTCTTCAGCTGAAGTTAAACAGAGTCAGTTAATCCATATTTTTTAGTTCCCACCAGGTCAGAAGTCTCATAGTTGCTGTGAGTTAGGCATTCAAGAGGAGTTTAGGTAGGCAGTTCTGACTCAGAATCCCTTATGTGTTTGCACTGAATATGTCTGTTGGTTCTGTAGTCATCTGAAAGCTTGATTGGATCAGGAGGATATGTTTCTAAGATGGCTCTTTCACATGGCAGACAGACTTTTGGTGGGAGGGAAGCCTCAGTTCTTCTCCACATAGGCTTCCTTACAGCATGGCATAAAGTCTGAGCAGGAAAGTAGAAGATTTAAGACAGTATAAGGAGTAATTGCAGAAGGTGACTGCAGCCATGAAATTAAAAGACACTTTCTCCTTGGAAGAAAAGTTATGACCAACCTAGACAGCATATTAAAAAGCAAAGACATTACTTTGCCAACAAAGGTCCATCTAGTCAAAGCTGTGGTTTTTCCAATAGTCATGTATGGATGTGAGAGTTGGACTATAAAGAAAGCTGAGCACCAAAGAATTGATGTTTTTGAACTGTGGTGTTGGAGAAGACTCTTGAGAGTCCCTTGGACTGCAAGGAGATCCAACCAGTCCATCTTAAAGGAGATCAGTCCTGGGTGTTCATTGGAAGGACTGATGCTGAAGCTGACACTCCAATACTTTGGCCACCTGATGCAAAGAGCTGACTCATTTGAAAAGGCCCTGATGCTGGGAAAGATTGAGGGCAGGAGGAGAAGGGGGCAACAGAGGATGAGATGGTTGGATGGCATCACCGACTCAATAGACATGAGTTTGAGTAAATTCCAGGAGTTGGTGATGGACAAGGAGGCCTGGCATGCTTCAGTCCATGGGTTGCAAAGAGTCGGACACAACTGAGTGACTGAACTGAACTGAACTGATTGCTGGCATAAGGGGCAGACCTGTGGACTACATCATCCCTGAAATTCAGGAAAAATAAAATGTATTTTCCCACCATTCAACTAAAAATTTGAAAGCAAGGTCTTATTTTATCAAGGCAACAAGAACAATCTTATCCAAGTTGGGGGCTTTTCCAGAGTCCCCTGGAGTCCTGTACAGAGACAGGGTTGGGGTGGAGGAGTTGTGGTACCCCAGTGGCCATGCCTCCATCCAGTGCTGGGCCACGGTTGCTCAGTCCAGTGCAGGGCGCTTGTGGACGCTCTGATCATTTCGTGGGGGCTCAATACCAGGATGGCCAAGAATCAGCTCCTTCTTGGGAACCTATCAGCACCTAAGTGCTCTCTGTCATTTTCCGTCTCTTCCTTCTGAAACATGTATGTATTCTGCTAAGTCATCTCACATCCTTCCTCACCTATTGCTCATTCCTTGGGGCCATTTTTGTTCTCTTCTCCTGCTTAGACTTTTGAGGCTTATATTCGTTAGACAATTATCTTGGTCTATTTTCTGCTATCCATTTTTTCCCTGATGCAATGAGTCTCTGGTGACTTGAATGAGAGGGATGGCCAAGGGATAATAGAAAATACAGGAGGACAAAAACATTGGATACAGCTTCAAAAATGGTCAATTGGGTGGCCAGGGTCTGCAGGGAGGTTGGGATAGGAAATCATTTAATGGGTCTATAGGGTTTCTGTTTAGTAATTTGAAAAGAGTTCTGGAGATTTGTTGGATAGCACATTTTACAATGATTAAGGTGGTAAGTTTTACACTATGTGTATTTTACCACAATGAAAAATAAAATAAAAAAGCAAAAAAAAAGTAATTTACTTAGACAATTATGTCTTATTCTTTAAATTACTGAGTGATAAATTCCCCAGCCAATAAATACAGTCCTATTGACCAAAAACTAAAGAAAGAAAACCCCAAACAGTCATAATTGGGAAATACAACTGTCCCTGTTCAGATTGGGCTAACACAGGAAGGCAACTTGGACAAGGGGTCCCTAGGGCTGAGCTCTTTGGGCAAGTCCTTGGCACAGGCACAGGGCTGAGCTAGAATGGAAGGGGTGCAGATGAGGAAGGGCAGGGTGAGGAGGAGGGGCAGGGGTGTGCTGCAGCCCAGGGAATGGGACTGTGATGAGGATTCAAATTGTGGAAGCACCGTGGAGCTCACACTTGCAATCTCTTCACTCCTAAGAAACTGGCTAGTGGAGAAACAGATTTCTGTCAGATAAGGTCCACAGTTCTGCCAAAGAAAAGACAGCATGAAGAGAAGCAGAAACTTGGCCATGGCTCAGTTGGCTGAAGTAAAGCGGGCCACAGTCCTGGGGGGGCTGTCAGCTCTTCATGCCGCTGTCTGTCCTACACTGAGTGGGGCCAGCCACAGACTTCCTCCGAACCTACTGGGTGCGCTATGACAATCCAATCTGTAGCATCAACCTCCCTGGGTTCCCCAAGAGCCTTTCTGTCATGAACCTCCAAAGTGTTTGTGTGAGTACATGTGTGTGTGTGTGTGTGCATGCATGTGTGTGTGTGTATCCCGGCTGTCTTAGAACATATGACGTGCTTTCAGGCTGATTAATGCTCAGTAATGCTCTCACGTTTCCACCGTGTGTTCAATGAGTCAATAGTACTGTTTGCTAAAATGTCAGCTCAATGATAAAGGCTTCTAGAAGATGAAGTTTCCGGTGCCCCCTGCACCTGGCTCAAACCAGAAGGACCACCTATTGTGCTGTTGGTGCTGATTTTGGACTACAGAATCTCTCTAAAGCCTGTCTGATTATTGTCCTCAATGGAGGGAAAACACAGGTGAAATATTCCTTTGTGTTAAAGATGGACTAAGCATACAATGATTACCAATGACAGGCTCACAAAGGCAGCGGAGGACGAGGGAGCCAGCCTAGAGAAGGGAACACTGGTTTGGGGCTATTTGCAGAAGTGGGGCTCCTGGACCCCTGGATATCAGAGACAGGAAAACAAGAGTGCCCGCCTCCCCAGGATGCTGCCAGAAACCAGCGGAGGGGAACCAGCAAAGAGCTTAATGAAATTCCCCCAGAATCTGGAACGTTTCTAATGAAAACTGGATTTTCTTATCTTCTCTTCCATAGACAGTTTCTGATTAGTAGTTCAGAGCTCGGTGGAATTCACCATATATCACTTTAAATGTTTATTTTATGTCCAGCTTATTCTAACATTTTTATTCATCTTAATGAGAAGTAATTGGCCTTCCTATTGCAGTGTTTCATTTTAAAAAAGGGAATATTAATAAGGAATGAAAGCGTGCTAAAATCCATAACTATCTTCCCGGCTTTCACCATGCTTCTATCTATCCTAGAAGTCATGGTTTTAGATTGAAAATAGTATTCAATGCATTTGAACCACATCCTTCCTGAGGCTGGCGATGCCTTTATTGTATGTCATTATGTCTTCTGGGAATCCTGACATTAAAACATATCCTTGGTTCTCACTTAAGCCAATTTTATAGGGCAGGGAAAGAAAAGACAACATTTTGCAATGAAAGCACCTTCTCCCATCTGGCAAAATGGCTTTCTGGACTCTATTGTGGCTCATTGTCTAAAAATAGGATGAAGACAAATTGTTATCATTTGCGAAAGCCCATGACAATAATGATAAATGAACAAATTTTTTTGCCCTCTGAAGTCATTGCTTAAGGCTTTCTCTGGGATCAACAATGTTAAACTGGTAAACTTTCCTCATCTGCATCCGCAGAAGGTTTACAAATGGCTTTGTAAACAATTTTAGCCAGAGCGTTAATCTCCCCTCCAGAACGAGGGCTGTGAGATAGATGATTGATTTGCAATTTAAAATGACACTGAAACCCCTGAAACAGATATGAAAGAAACTTTCAGTGAATAATGTTTTAGTTGACAAGAAAAGATAAGGCACATCTTTCATCTGATAGTGGGCTGTTTTTGATAAATATTGTTCATAATGGAGAATTTTGGAATCATTAATGTGTGGATAGAACATTACTACTTTTTGACTGGGACTTTAGAAAACATTTTCTTTTGGCAAGAGTTTTGTTACAGGAATTTAAAAAAAAAAAAAAAAAGACAAGGACATGCTGGAAAAACACCCATTAAAAATATTCAATTATTTGCCCTGAGTCCAAACTGGTACAAGACAATGGTCAACCTGCAAAGCATCTCCCCTGGTGGCAATGGTGTCTCATAACCACGGTTACCACCATTTCCACAATAGAGGACAGGACAATATTGTTTTCACATCCCCTTTTGGTGGCATGGTAGATCATATGGCAAGGGACGTGCCCTGGAAGTAAATCTTTCATTCTTCTGTCTCTTTGTTCCTGCGTTTCTGTTTAGCCCCCAGCATGGTTCTGCTGGTGTCTGGGAGGGCTGGAGCTTGGGGTGTTGGCCTTCAGGGTCCCCTGAGGGGCAGAAGAGCTGCGCTGACCAGCATACACTGGTCCCAAAGGCCAGACCCCAGAGAGGGCTTGTCTGTCCTGCCTTGTCATTGGCCCCACCCAGCATTGGACTCTTCCTAGGCCCCTCATCTTTCCCTCACCTTGTCCACCTCTTCCTCTTGCTCCGTACTCGCCTCCTCCCATCTCACAACAATGATGGGAGTCTGGCTGTAGAACATTGACCTGCTCAATAGCTCAGTATTCCAGACGGCAGGCAGTCACCGTGCTCTCAGCAGTGTGGCTCAAGCCCTCACCCTCACCTTCCCTGACTGCTCTGCCAGGGACCTCCCTCACCCCATTCTGTGTCTGAGCCACTCAGCCAGTCTGTCTACCTCAGCCACTCTGGAACCGTCTGGAGGGACATCTCTTGGCCAGCCTCCATCATGACTGGCAGCCAGCCCCTCCCCCCAAGCAGAGCCTGGGCAATGGTTTAATCTCACAGAGCACTTGGCACATGGGAGAGCCCCAAAACATGATTTGAGTAAAATATTAAAAATAAAGACATGGCCCAAAGGGTGCTAGATTACAATCAAGCTCTTTTCTCCAGATTCTTCTGCTGGTTGGAAGTGACTGGATTCAGGCACTTCAGTGTGGGTCAGCTGAATATACTTAACATCATTAAAATCACTCAATTGTATTTAGCTTTATTTAACACCAGTCCATTCTGAATGAGATCAGCCCTGGGATTTCTTTGGAAGGAATGATGCTAAAGCTGACACTCCAGTACTTTGGCCACCTCATGTGAAGAGTTGACTCATTGGAAAAGACCCTGATGCTGGGAGGGATTGGGGGCAGGAGGAGAAGGGGATGACAGAGGATGAGATGGCTGGATGGCATCACGGACTCGATGGACGTGAGTCTATGTGAACTCCGGGAGTTGGTGATGGACGGGAAGCCTGGCGTGCTGCGATTCATGGGGCCACAAAGAGTTGGACACGACTGGGCGACTGAACTGAACTGAACTGAACATCTTGTTAGTGGTCAATCAGAAAGGAGATCTACCACATGGCCAGCACTGTTGTAGGTGCTGGAAATACAGAGGCAATTCAAGCAGCGTGGTCCCCAGTCCTCACAGAGCTCACCCTACTTCAGGGGTGCGGTTGCTGAGGATCACAGCCCAGGTACCACATTTTACTGCACTTATTTAGAACCCTGGAACATTCAGGCTCTGCACAGCACTTTGCTTGTGCACCATGCAAAGAAAATTTCAAGTAATTTAGTTAGATTTTCAGAGTTCTCTGTATTTGACGTCTGTCTTATCAGTCTGTATCCAATTGCTATAGACTCAAGGTTTGGATGTGATGATGTCTCCACTGTGATGGTATTAGAAAGTGGGGGCTTTGGGAAGTAAGTGCTTAGGTCATGGGGGTGGAGCCCTCATGAATAGGATTAGTGCCTTTTAAAGAGACCCCAGAGGGTTCCTTTATTCTTTCAAATGAAGATACAGAGAAAAGACAGCTGTCTACAAACCAGAAAGTGGGCCCTAATCAGACACTGAATCTGCCAGCACCTTAATCGTGAATTCCCCAGTCTCCAGAACTGTTGAGAGATAAATTTCTGTCATTTATAAGCCTCCTAGTCTGAGATATCTTACTAGAGTGGCCCAAACAGCTGAATATACACTGAAGAGACCAACATACTGAATATGTTGGTTACCTTAGGCCCTGTGGTGCCTCCAAACTGAATCTTACACATATCCACATAACTGACCCCAGCATTAGCACTGCCCGGCCTGGGGGGATTGTCTCTCCTGCCAACTGTGTGGTTGGGCAGGGATTTAATCATCCTCCTCTGAAGATGTCCCTCGGTTCATCAAAGAGCCCACGGCCTGGTCACAGTCCAATCCCCCCACGCCACTACCACCTAATTGGTGGAAATCCTTGAAGGACACAACCATTATCTAACCAGTTCTCATGGAAATCCAGTGGTTCAGCCCCAGTACATGCTTAGTACCGTGGCCCTGATTAAGGAGCCACCCAGGGGAGCTTGGGCAGTCTGTGGGCTTCAAGAAGGGCCCAGCGGGCTCAGAATATCATGTGTTTGTGATGGCCGTGGACCTTCTGGGTGGGAGAAATGGTGACGGCGGATGCAATTTCCCTCCTTGCCTCCTCCTTCCCCTTTCTCTTGCTTTTCTTCTCCCTTTTCACTTTGCTTCCATTGATATGGGAAACAAGTTCACAATTCTGCTCTGCTGATATCCCAGGAAGGGGACATTGCACAGATTGTCTAAAAGCCCATAGAGGACCAAACCTTTAGGCCCAGAGTTAGGTGTTACTGGGCTAGGAAGTCTTGGTGCCACTGAATGGGATCCAGCATGACCTCTGTGTGACCTCCAAGGAAACTGAGGGGACAGCATCAGGTGAAGATGAACCAGTTCCTAGGAGTGGCCCCAGAATGCATCTTTGCTCAGCTGGCCTAGTGACCGGGGGAGGGAATCTGGGTTAGAGAAGGCTCTGGATTTCTCCATGCTCTGCTGACCCGCCCCAGGTGTGGGAGGGCAGAGCTGCTGCTGGGACCAGCCTAGATGCATGCTCTCATTTCAGAACAGTGGGAAAGGGTGTCTGATATGATAAGAGCTGGCTCCTCCGTACAATCCCTTTTAAATAATAAGCAACAGCTCCACCAGCCCTATTTTAATGCTAAGTGCACGATGTATAAATTGCTGTGATAACCATATTCATCCCCTACCTTATGTTTTGAAGTATTCCAACTTGCTTTCATTTTATTAATGTATTTCTTTTATCTTTCATCTGAATAGTGTTCTCTATGTAAAGTGACCAAATGTGATTAATGATGAATAGATTAAGATAGGACAGGGTGTTTGAAAAATGACTTAAGGACTGCATGTAAGTCACTGGCTAGAGTCCCAAAATGCAAATTCTGGTTAAGTTAATGACTGGAAAATCATGATGGCCCCAACTGCATGAGCTTTTGCATTATTTAAAATTGCTTTATAAACAATAAATAATTAGCATTTTGTGTTAGAATGAGTTAATTATTTCTTAATTATTTCTATAGGCATTACAATCCCAACATCAAAAAGTTTCAGTGTAATTGACATGCAGACAGTCCCGCTTCTGCCTGGCGGTCCAGCATCATAAGTTACTGCTCATTTTGCAAGCGGTGCGGGAGTGTTCATGTCCCATTAGAGGTCAGCACTTTATTAAAACGTCTGGAAACATCTAGTTTGCAGGAGGCTTCTTTCCCTAAGAAGTGTCTGTGCATTCTCCTGGATGGGGTTTTAGGAAGGGAAGTTGTATGCCCATGCCCGCCTTCCCCTGACAAATGAGACTTATCATCCGGGCAGTTCTATGCTCTCACTCACCCTCTCAGGAGCTGGGGATCTTTATGAAAAATAAATTAATAATGCATACTAAATTATATCTGCAAGAGACATTTAGGTGTATATTGCAGTCTTCAAAGATGATTAGATTTACGTTTTGTTCAAGGAGACTTGTCACCCCCATCTTCCAGGCACATCTTGAACTACAAGTCTGCCAGTGCAGCCCGTGCACGGCTGGCCATCCCATGGGGTCACAGCCACTGGGCTCCAGGTGCCAGGTGCACCGATTAGGACCACAGCCAGGAGAACCTTGACCAAGTGACTTGACTGGAGCCTCCAAGGGGAAAGCTGGAACCTTCTGTGGCCAGGGGGCCATCAGCGTGGTCTGCAAAGGGACTCCTATGGCTCCGTCTGCAGAGCCTGGTGTGTAATCGAAGGGCAGCTCCATCCTGGATACTTAACACTGAGGGAAAAAAGCCACCTTCAGAGTGATTTGGGGGTTTGTTTGTTTTGTTTCGCTAAACCGCAAAGAAGAGAAATACAGCAGCATTGATCGTTCCACCCTTGTGCCTACCCCGCGGTGTCCGCACACCAAGCATGCTGCTTTGCAGCGGGAGGAGAGGCGGTATTTATCAGGGTTCAGAGCCAGTTCAGCCACACACTTGACAAATTATTTGTGGAATTGTTGTATTCATAGTCACTTAAATAAGAATCTGTCAACACGAAGGCTGAGCTTTGTTGCAGCGGGTCCCCTGGTTTTTCCCTGCACACCCAAGAATGATGGATTGGAAGTAATGCAAATTCACTACCATTTTATATGCTGGTGCCTTCCTCAGAGACAGGGAACATAGCTCAGATCATCTTGTAAAAGGCCGTAACTGTAAAGGCCTGCTTCTGTGTTGGAAGTCTTGCCTTTTCTTCCCTCTTTTTTTTTTTTTTCCAAATGGGACTTTAGAACAGGGAAATGGAATTCAAATATTTTCCTCACGTCTCCTTTTGGAAAGCGCTCCTCACAGCAGGTGCGCATGCTGGCTTTTTCGGCTAACTCATACATATGCTTAGCTGTGCTCTGTAATTAAAACAAATTGATAAATATAATTATTTGGTTTTATGGCAACTTAAAAGTTAATACCCCTTGGCAAGATGTTAAGTCTTAACTCTCGACGAGAAAGTGGAAAAAGGTAGGGCCAGGGAGGCTGGCAGGGACAGTAATGTGAGGACAACATTTCACTCTCTTTCACATGGCCTGTGGAGCTCCTTACGCTTGGGTGGTGGGATGTTCTTTCCACTGTGTATGGAGGCAGAGCTGGGTCTCACTGTCCCTCTGAAATGTAAAGAGGGTAGGTCTTTCCTGGTCTGCCTTCCCACGACTGTAAGGCGGGAGGGAACACTGCCAACCCGGGTGATGCCCAGATCTGGGGTTGGCTGGTTCAGGTCTGGTCGGATACTCCGGGGCCAGTTGAAGGAGCAGAGCCCAGGAGGTGTCCCTCTCTTGCCTGGACAAGAATTCTTCTCATGTGTGGCAGGAATGCTAGGAACAGACTTGTTGCCAAAGATCTGTCTCTGGAATGAAGTTTCTTCAGAAAGTCCATAGGTGACTTTTGGTCCCAGGTCCGTCCTGTCCAAAGAAATAGCATGAAAGTCAGGAGGCTAGGGTTCCAGCCTGGCTCTGGTCGGAATTCCCTGTGAGCTTGGGTGAGCCCCAGCAGGATCAGGGGCTTGTCCAACAACCTGCTAGAGGCCTTTGTAAATGTAAATCTTTGTAAATGTAAACCCCTTTGATACCAAACTCTAACTCAGGAAAAGCAACTAGGGAGTATGCCCCACAAAAAGGCCCAGAAGGGAACAAGAATCTCTCTTTCTGCCATTTCTCTTCCTTTAGAAGCTTTGCGAAGCAATTCTGTTGCCTAAAAACGTATTCTTTTAAGCCACCGTGATTTGCATGGTGGAGTATTACATCTGTGGCCCCTATCTTTTGAAAACTGCTGGAGAGCAGTAAGAAAAAAAAAATAGAAAAACCCAATGTAAAAACAAAATCCCACGTTATATAACACGTCCCCTCAATACCACTGAAAAATATATGTAATATTTTGAAATCACTGACTAATTATTTCTAATCATTCCATAATAATTTATGGAGACACTCGCTCCTTTGGATGTGTTCCTGTTTTGATCTAAATGTATTCCCGAGCACGCTGTCAAACCTCCCAGTTTGGCAACTGATTTGGTTTTGCTGAATTTCTTTCGTGTGTCCAGATCTCTTGCCAATGAGGCTGTGGAACATATTTTGACAGCTTTGTCGCTAAGTTTGTTGCTACTTGTGTCTGGAACGGGTATCAAATTTCAGAGATTAATCTGTTTGTTTCCTCCTGCTCGAGATGTCTGCAGGAGGCCACTGGTTTGCCTGGAGCCGCTGCCATCCACAAGGAGCGGTCAGGCCTTGTTTGATGGCCAGCAGGATGCACAGGGCATCTCAGCAAAGCCTGTGTTCTGGGTCTGGATGCCTGGCATGCAGAGCCAGGTGCCAAAGGTGGCCATTCTGTACCAGAATGTCGGTGAGAGGCCAGAATTTCTGCAGCAAGAGGCTGGGATACACACGAATGTTGACATTAGGCTGGGTGTGGCTGTCCTCCAAGCCCTTTTTGCAGCCTTAAGATGAGAGCTTGGTGCATCACAAACTGGAGACAGAAACCTCACAAGACAAGAAGCTTGCATTTCATTTCTTCTTTTGCATTTCCTTCTAGTCTTACTGGGTACTACTGTTTTCTGATGGGCACTTCCAGAATCTTCTAGAAGAGTGGCTTTCATAGCAACAGCAATTACCTGGAAACCTGCTAGGCATTTTCAGTCCACCCATCTCCTCCCAGATCTACTGAATCAGAGACTGCGAAGGTAGGACCCAGCCATCTGTGCTTTAGTAAGCCAACCAGGTGATTCTGACGCACACTAAGCCTGGAAATCACTCCTCTAGATTGCTGGCCACATTGTCTCATCAAGGTACATTAGTTTTTACTGATGATTCCTCTTCTTTTTTTTTAAGGAAGTATCTTTATTTGTATCTTATAGTATCTTTATAGTATCTTTATAGTATCTTATCTATATTTGTGTGTGTGTGCTAAGTTGCTTCAGTCATGTCCAACTCTTTGCGACCCTAAGGACAGGAGCCTGCCAGGCTCCTCTGTCCATGGGATTCTCCAGACAAGAACACTGGATTGGGTTGTCATGGCCTTCTCCAGGGGATCTTCCTGACCCAGGGATCGAGCCCATGTCTCTTATGTCTCCTACTTTGGTAGGCAGGTTCTTTACCACTAGTGCCGCTTGGGAAATTCCATCTTTATTTCTTTATTTTTGGCTGTGCTGGTCTTCATTGCGTGTGGGCTTTCTCTAGCTATGGTGAGCGGGGACCACTCTCCAGTCGTGGCGCACAGGTTTCTCTTTGTGGTGGCTTCTCTTGTTTCAGAGCACAGGTTCTAGAGCATGAGTTCAGTATTTGTGACTCATGGGCTCAGTTGCTCCAAGGCATGTGGAATCCTCCTGGAACAGGGGTCGAACCCGTCCCCTGCATTGGCAGGCAGATTCTTAACCACAGGCTCACCAGGGAAGTCCTGATTGTTGATCCTTGAACCCCACTTAAGTTGCATATTGTCTGTCTTTGATCACCAATAAGTTTATTGAATCAACTTATAAAGAGGCATGTCAAGCATGGACATTTACATGTCTGCCACTGTGTTTGCCAATGGAGAGCCCAGATTGAACACACACCCGCTGAACCTGAAGTAACTGGCAGGTTCATAGAGCAGAGACAACAACACCTGGCAATTACTGTCCTGTGGGACAGGGCAGGGTACCAAGAGGACACGGAGGATGGGACACGTGAATGTTGACATTAGGCTGGGTGTGGCCAGCTAGGTGCCATCTTTGCTAGGTGGACTGAATCAGGTAGGAGGAAGCAGGGTCTAGGTTGAGAGCTTTAGGTCTGGGGGAGCTGAGGAGGAAGGCATTGTGGGCAGAAGGACTGGCTGTACAAGGGACAGAAACAAGAAATAATGTGGGGGCACCAATCCAGGAACATTAAGGTAGATGGTTTGGCTGATGAAAGAGTGAGGAGATACGAGGATGGAGTGAAAAGAAGAGGTTAGATATTTCAAGCCAGACTCAGGTGTTGGGGACCATTGAAGATGTTAAGCTATAGCCATGGTGGCTACATAGAGAAGAAAATGGCAACCGACTCCAATACTCTTGCCTGGAAAATCCCATGGACAGAGGAGCATGGTAGGCTACAGTTCATGGGGTCGCAAAGAGTTGGACACGACTGAATAACTTCACTTCACTTTATGGTGGCTACAAAGTGGAGAACAATTTGGAAGGAGTACAGCTGGGGGCATGGAGATGGGTGCAGTGATTCATCCATTTAATCAATGAACATCACTACGTGCCCAGAGAGACAATTAGCTTATGGATGCAGAAACCAGGCTCTGGGATCAGTTGGAGCAGATCTAGTTTGCTTTGGGACTTACTAGCTTTGGGATCTTGGGCACAGTTTCTCTGAGCTTCCTTTTTCTCACGTGTAAGTAATAATAATAATGATATTCGCACCAGAGAATTGTTATGTGAGATTATGCATACAAAACATTTATACAAGTGCCAACACGTAAGTGTCCAATATAAGAAAACACACTATTGTTATTATTGCTATTATTATTGTGTGTTAGGGATTTTTGTTAGGTGCTGAGGCAACAGTGAATAAGACAGATGTCGTGGACTGCATGCATGGTGCATATGAATGAAAGAGTGGTGGTCTGGGCCACATTGATGGTATGGGATGAGAGAAGACTAACTCAGACTAAGGGCACATGAATGTGGAAGGTGTCTTTGGGGGTTGCAGTTTGAGTACGTATGGTTGAGCCTTCCCTTGGGACTGGGAATGAGGAGGAGAAGTAGGAGGAGAGCTCTGGGATTGGGAAATGGTGAACTGCGCTTTGTATCTGTTCTTGGGGAATCTGTAGGAGAAAGTGTCCATCAGAAGTCAGATTCCCAATATTGGAGCATAAAGAGAGACTTGCACTGGGGCTACTGGGAACATGCTTGTTTATACAGACCCAGCAGCATTCAAGGCCCTTGCAGAGAAGCTGTCATGCCTCTAGGCTCATCCTGGGATCCCTAGCTGGGGAGTCCTCCTTGATTTGAGAACTTGTTTCATTCTGTCTTAGCTGCCTTTGGTTGTATACATGAAGTCTTGTGTCTGGGAAGTCCTGTCTCTCCTCAGAGATGCTTCCTTACTGGTTCTGCCATGCATAGTTCCCCCACTGAGATGTTTTCTGCTCCTTCCATGCCTGGCACATCCCAGAGCCAGAGGAGAAGAGCATGTCTGAATCATTCTGTAACCTACAGGATGACATCTCATTGCTGCTAAAGAACTAACAGGAATGATCAGGAGAGTAGTCATAGGAGCCATGTCTAAAACCATTTATTAGTATGTTCCAGGAGATCTTCATTATGCTGTTGAGTCTGATGAAATTTTCAACAAAGGTCTGTCTGGTCAAGATAGCTATTTTTGCCCCTATCCTTCTCAGAGCTCTGCTCTAGGTGGAGACTTTCACGATACAGGAATCCAGAAGACACTCTTCCATCATCATGACTTTGGGGAAGAGTGGATATTCACAGCTCATAGTCTAGAGAGCAGAACCCTGGGGAATGGGACACAGTACGAGTGTGTTTGCAGAGGGTGGAGGGGGTTATGGAGGGTTAAATGCTCAACAGCGTAGGTATGGAAATGGCTGTGGTGGGTGGGGGAGACTTGAGTCCAGGTCAGGGTGTTTGTACCAGGCACAGGATGGTGAAGAGCCAGTGGGGAAATGCTTTGGGTAAACGTTCCTGTCTTGGGTGTTGCTACAGGTTTGCCATATCAAGAGCCAAGTGCCCCCTAATAAACGAAATCTAGCTCATAGTGCACAACCATTTTGAGATGATCCAGAACTGCAAAGAACAGAACCTTGAGCACTCAAAGATCATGCACTGCAAAAGTCACACAGTGCACTGCAAAAGCATCACAGACATAGATGCTATAGGTGCAGGCAGGTGATGGACAACAGTGAAGGGATAGAACTTGAGATAAAGAGGAGCAGAGAACGTCATCCACTCTAAGGGGACAGGTTTGACCAAGTTCCATACAGAAAGGTGTCCTCTGTGGCCAGATATTCCTATTCTTCAAGGAAACCCTGGATACCAAGTATGTATGTGCAAGGCTTCCCTGGTGGCTCAGAGGTTAAAGCCTCTGCCTGCAATGTGGGAGACCTGGGTTTGATCCCTGGGTTGGGAAGACCCCCTGGAGAAGGAAATGGCAACCAATTCCAGTATTCTTGCCTGGAGAATCCCATGGACAGAGGAGCCTGATGGGCTACAGTCCACGGGGTCACAAAGAGTCAGACACGATTGAGCGACTTCACTTCACCAAGTGTTAAAAATTGGCAGTTAATTTTCATTTATTATTTTAATCCCATAGAGCCAAATAAAACATTATGGTGGGGCTGGATATAACATTTAATGCTGCCAGCCTGTGATACCTAGGGGTCAGGAAGTCCATGGAGCTCTTAACTTCACTGGAGAGCAGTTGGACTCAGGACCGCCCCTGATGTGAATGCTCTAAGATGGGCAACCTGGGAAAAACAAGCTCTTGGGGGTCATGTGGCTTTGTTCTCTCATCTTTTCTCTAAGCAGCACACCTTCTGATATCCTGTTGGGTTGGGACAAGTGTGAGTGGCAGGTTCCATTGCCAGCCTCAGGCCCCTCCCTGGAAGTCCCTGCAACTCATTGTCATGAACAACTGAAGGCCTGCCTGAGGACAGGCACAGCCAGGAGGGCAGGGATGGCTCAAGCCCAGGCCAGCTACACAGGGAGAGAGGGCCTTGGAGCTCTCGCTGATGCCTTTGAAAACTGATCTGGGGTAGGGGCTCCCACCTCATGGTGTGCTACCCACCTGGGAGTCTTCTGTTGGCCTTCTTTTTGCTGGGGCAGGGAGACCACTTACATGTTATATAAAATGTAATAATGTCATTGCTTCCCCCTGGTTTCCTGCTGATTGACTTTTATAGCTTGCAAACATTATGCTAGATTGGTAAATTGCAATAAATTTAATCAAGAATTATTTTATTCAGCCTACTAATGAGGAATAATAGCGTATGTATCAATTAGGCCTGTCAATTTGTGTGAAGAAATAGATTTACAAAGGGATAGTAAGCAAAAAAAAAAAAAATCCTTGGTATCAATTCACTTCATTATTTTTAATTTGCTGTGAATATTGAGTGTTTCTAACATAAAATCATTCCTCAATTAAAATAAAACAGCTGTACTGCTCTCGGCTCCTCATCCCTTGTTTTTGCTTACAGATTAGCAGTTGTCATTGGTTTCAGTCTGTTGTCATCTCATTAATTTGCACCCATAAATGGGTAAAAAAGTATTCTCAACTGTCAGTGAAAAACGTAAGAGAGCAAAATGATTTTCTCATGTTTTGGGGAAACAGCAGGGTTACTGCAGCAACAAAGGAGTGGAGGGCGTGGGGTGGAGTCATGGGAGAGCAAGGCCTGCCCTGCTTGGTTGGAACTCTCGATAATTCTGCAGACCCAGCCTTTTCTAGGGGCCTTTACTATAGGTCCTCTGATCAACTATTTGTAAACCTGGCCATAACTATAGCCTTCTCTCTGTCCCCACAAAACAACTTTGTCAAGTCCACTTCCATCAGGAAATGAAGGCTTTTTCTCCTCCACAACAGTTCATGTGGCTGAACTATTTGTGTGACTTTCTTTGACTGCAGAACGCAACAAAAGCCAAAAACAATGTGCATTTCTGAGCCAAGGCCTCAAGAAGCCTTGCATGCTTCTGTGCTGTTTCTTTTAGAACCTTGGGAACCCCATGACAACAAACCTGTGCCAATCTGATGGATGATGAGACCACAAGGAGTAAGACACACCATCCCATCTGAGGTTCTCCTAGACCATCCAACCTCCTGGTGACGTAGCAGTTGACTGCCGACATGCCAGTAAGCCAAGTCCAGAAGAACCATCCAGCTGAGCCCAGCACAGATTGCTGACTCAGAATGGTGAGCTAGGCTGTTGTTGAGACCATGATATTTTGGAGCAGTTTGTTATACGGCAAAAGCTAACTGATACATATCCACTATTTCAGAGCAGCCTGGAGCTATAGACTCATTGGAAAGGTAAAATAGGCTTAGTGTGAGATGTCCAGAGCCTGGGAAGGACAGAGAATCAAGGAATAATTGGGAACACTCAGGCGATTGTATCTTTAGATGTCCAAGTGTGAAAATATATATGTGTCCTTATGGATACATACGTTAAGTGTACATTCTTGTTTATATGTGATCTGATAACACACAATAACTGTCTCTCTGTGAAACCCAGAGGTGGTCTCCTCCTTCCTCAGTCTGCCTCGGACCTGTGACCTGGCTCCCAGTCAGATAGAAACAGTTTACCATTGCCCTGAGACTTTCACCATGTGTAACTGAGTGACTCATCTCTCCCTAACCTCTACATGTCAGCAGACTCCTGAATTAACACCAAGTACTCATGAATGAATCACTCAAGAATATCCTGGGAAGCCAAGGAGGGCCACAGTAGGTCTCCTTGTGTGGCAGCCAAGGTCTGAGCCTGCAGCACACCAATCCAACTGTGGCAAGAGATAAATTGGTGGAACAACCCCAGGATTCTCACTATAGCCATGTGCAGAGAAGATGAGCCAGAAAGGGAAGGCCATGTCCAAGGTTTGATTCCTGGGTCGGGAAGATATGCTGGAGAAGAGATAGTGGACTATCCACTCCAATGTTCTTGGGCTTCCCTTGTGGCTCAGCTGGTAAAGAATCCTCCTGCAATGCAGGAGACCTGGGTTTGATCCCTGGGTTGGGAAGATCCCCTGGAGAAGGGAAAGGCTACCCACTCTACCCACTCCAGTATTCTGGCCTCGAGAATTCCATGGACTATAGAGGCCATGGGGTCACAAGGAGTCAGATATGACTGAGTGACTTTCATATATATATATATCTCCAAGGTCATCCAAGATACTGGAGCCAGAGGCAAGCAGCTGACCAAGACTCAAGACACCCACTCTAGTCCTCTGTCCACTGCCCTGAGTCTCTTCATTGCCACCTTGCCTTCAAGGCCTTTCATGGTCTCCAGGTGCTCAGTGCTAGTCTTCTCCATGAATCAGGAAGTTCAAGAGACTTTCAAAGGAGAGAGACAAATTCAGCCATCAGGTAGAGAAAGAGCTTGGGGCTCTGAGCCTGGTGAGGGTCCTGGGTGATCCTGGTAAGTGAAGTTATTGTGACTGTATGAAGACCTCCCTGCTCATCCTGAAATGATGATACTTGGTGCCTGTGCTGAGCTTTTACAAATATCATCTAAACCACAGAAAGACAGAAGAAAGACCCACCTCATTTTGACTATGGCCAAAAGGGGTCAAAAGATTTGTTCTGCTCAAGGTCATACAGCCTCTAAAAGGGGCTCTGATCTGTGACAGAATCTGCAACAAGGTTCATGACTCTCCAATACTCAAGTGCTCTCTGTGGGATGTAACTTGGTCTTTGCTCTTCAGTCATTAACACTTTAGTGCAAATTAAAGTGTCTCATTTTTCTAGGATTATTTATTGAGAATAGGGCACTAACGGAAAGCTCTTGGAGATGGAAATACTCCCTGCAATCGTGACTTGGGGGCACACCTTTATGCTCTGAATGGCACCACTCAAGCCTTGAGTGGAGCAGCTCATTCAAACCACAGGACACAAGAAGGGGAGATGTGCTTTTCCAAGGACCATCTATGTACCGTGGGACCAAGAAATGTGGAAATTAGTGCAGGAGAGGCCACATAACACATGTTGTCCCACCATCTCCCCCTCCTCTCATGCAGTAAGCTTTGAAGACGTTCTCTTCAAAGCTGCCCAGGCAAGGGTCCTTGGGCTACCTCTTGTTCACACTCTCTGGGGCTCCCTGGGGGTCTCTGGCTGAAAATATTTTGAACATTCTGTGTACAGTTGTCCCGTGGGTCACCTTCCAGAGTGTGAAGAGTGATGACCCTGTTTGTAATGCATCCTTCCTCCTGCACTTGGAGCAGTGGAAATTGATGGGATTAACTTGTGTTTATAGGTGTCTTTGGTCTTGATACATCTAAGATGTCTTAGAAACTGTTAGTCATATAGCCGACAAGCTATTTTGGGGGAAAGTAGTAGCTGTTACACTATGAGGGATGGCTTTGCTGGAAAGGACGATCTGTGGCTGGAGAACTGCCCCCACCCCAAGCATACAGTTGCCTACTTGGACACTAAGTGGCCCTGGAATGGCAGAAAATTCACAGACCTGAGAGTCAAGGGAGCCAGACCCGATGCTAATGTGAACCTGAGCCTGATACTAAGAGCTCTGGCTCGACCTCCGATTGAGCCCATGTTACACCTGGCTGGATGCTGAAGGAATCCTCACATTGCCTTTGGCCCATCACCACCCCACACTATCTACAATGTATTCTGAATTAATGCTATTATAAATCCTATAATTATCATAATAATTGTACATCGACTTGTGGGTATGTTAAAGATGTTAACATGTAAAAAGTAAATATTTAAAATTATAACATCATTTATTAGATGTATCTTTCAATTTCTTTTCTTTCTAGCTATATGCAAAGTCTCAAACAGTATGGGTATCTTGGTTGGGGCTTCCCAGGTGGCTCAGTTGTAAAGAATCCACCTGCCCTTGCAGGAGATGCCAGAGATATGGGTTTGGTCTCTGGGTTGGGGACATCTGCTGGAGTAGGAAATGGCTACCCATACCCGTGTTTTTGCCTGGGAAATCCCATGGACAGAGGAGCACCACCATTTTGGTTAGGGCTTGAATGAGTGACATGCCCTCTGGTCCTCTACCATATCATCAGAAATGGAGTTGATCCTTCCCTGCTGGTTTCTCAGGGCTGCTGATTGGAGGAATTGTTGCATGGAGCTGGAAGATGCTTTGAGGCTATGATGTGCCCAACTCCACCATGGAACGCTGGCTTCCACCATAAGCTCCTCTTGAACCAGTGGTTCCAGGAGCCCTGGCTCTGAATCACCTGTGTGATCGGAAGCCTGAGTGGGAAGGTAAGAGCGCAGCCCACAGCACAGGGCTTGTACATGCGTAGCAAATAATAGTCAGCCCCTTACGTACAAAACTTCAAGTTCCAAACTTTCAAAGACGCAAACATGCGTTCACATGTCCAATCACGTAAGTCAGTGCACAGGTCTGACGTCCGTTGTCAACTGAGTACATCCTCTACAAGTAATTGTGCTTTTGTGTGCTTCAGTGAACAGTAGTGTATAGAGTACAGTGGTAGAGTATCTTTATTTCTGGAAGCCTAGGATGTCTGGAAGCACGAATGTAGATACATTTTTTTTAATTTTATTTTTATTATTTATGTATTTTTGGCTGTACTTGGTCTTTGTTGCTGCTCGAGATTTTCTCCAGTTGCAGTGTGAAGGCTTTTCATTGCAGTGGCTTCTCTTACTGTGGAGCACAGACGCTAGGGCACGTGGGCTCTGTAGTTGGGGTTCTCAGGTTCTAAAGCACAGGATCAATAGTTATGACACACGGACTTAGTTGCTGCATGGCATGTGGGATCTTCCCTGATCAGGGATCAAACCCATGTCTCCTGCACAGGCAGGCAGCTCTTTACCACTGAGCCACCAGGGAAGCCCTGGGATAGTTAGGCTTGAATCCATCAAGGAACCAGAACCGATGCCATCAAAGTCAGGTGTGAGTGAAGTTTCAGCCTGCCTTCTATCTCCTTATGCTGATGATCCTTCAGCTCTACCATCTCCTACCCTTTTCCCTCCTCCAGTCAGTAACTCTTCTTGCTTATTCATTCAATGCCAGCCTCTGTATGCCAGCTGTTAGACTGTATTACTGTACTTTTCAAGGTCCTTTACTGTAAGATTAAAAATGTTTGCTTTATTTTTTCTGTTTATTAGATTTTTATGTTTTATTTGTGTGAAAAGTATTACAAACCTATTACAGTACAGTACTACATAACTGTATTAGCTGAGTATCTAGGCTAACTTTGTTGGACTCACAAAACAAATCAGAGTCACGAACATACTCCTGGAACAGAACTCATTTGTATGTAGGAAATTCATTATAGTGATGACTATTAGGGCCAAGCTTCCTTCCTGCCTTGACCTTCACTGCATCCAGGCTCTGCAGCAGCCCCATGTACTAAAGATGGTTGGTGGGTTTGGGCATTGGTGGCAGAGCCTTCTGTCCCCCAGGTTGTCCAGCAGGCTGTACAGCTCCAGCGTCCCCGGTGTGCAATTTCTCCAGCTTGCCCGGAGCTGCCCTCTGCTCGGTGTGGAGCATCAGATGAGATCATAGCCCATGTTGTCATGGATGCAGATTTTTTATATTCCAGTTTATTTCCACACGTGAATATCAGACATTGGCTGGCCATCATGCTCAGAGGGAGGTGAAAGGTTTTATGTGAGTAAGAGTTGATCAATACCTGAACCAGTCACCTCCTGCCTGCCTTTGGGAGCTTTGTCTCCACTGGTGGGGGGCAGGGGCTAGTTGTCCGCAAAGGAAGAAGACAGATGCCTGCAGGGTGGAAATGAAATGCACCTGCCTCAACTCTCCCCTAAAGCAGGAGAGAAATCATCAGTTTCAAAATGAGCCCCTTCATTTTGGGGGAATGCAGCCTTTTGTTAAGATTGGAAATGAGCTAAAGCCATTTTTGAAACAAGGATGAAAATATTAGGCTCAATTCACATGATGTCAATCCTCCCGATAAAACCTTAGAATTCAGCAAAATGGATCCATTTGAGGGCTATGTGATCCTTTATCAGCTGCTTGGATGTTAGGCTGCTTTCTTGCTGCTCCCCAAGGACGTCTGATCCAGATTTGCTGCTGCCTATTCCCGAGTGGAATGTGGGGAATGGAGAGCTGGGTGAGTTTAGACTTGGTACAGAGCCAATCCTGGTAATTTAGGAACCAAAACTCTACTCTTTGTGGAGCTATTAGCTCTCAATATTATGGAAGGAGCTTTTCTACCCCAGACAAATGAGAAATGAATCCTCCCTCCTAATGGTGGGTAATAACTCAACATCATTCTCTGAAGATCTATGGGCCAGAGCCCTGCCAGTCTCCCTTAGAAAACGGCTGACAAGTGGCTGTTTCATCCTCTGCCCCTCCTTCTCCAGCACATGTTAATAAAAGTTCTATATAAAACAGAGTGATAAAGGAGATTAATACTTTTATTTCTCACACGTGCTGAACTCTATCTTTTCATCTTGAATTACCCAGTTGGAGTGTCTACACCACCTGAATTAATTAACCTCATCATTGTCGACTCACCAATCCATCCAAGTCATTGTAGACAAGACCTCTGCTTCCTAAATAGAAAATCTACCACACACGCTGATGCAGAGGCAGTCACGGTCTTGAAAGTTGAGTAGGTGTCCAGCCTCCTTCCTAAATTCTTTTCAACATTTACCCACCAAAGAAGATGACTTGCATTTCCCTGACAAACAAATCTGGATCTTGAAGGTCTCGGTCTATTATTTTGGCATTTAGCTCAGCAATGCCTTATCTGAATTAGTAATGTCTCTTTCTAGGAGGTAGAGAAATTAACGGGAATTATTTCTGGATCTATTAGCTGGGACGGAATGAATATTGCTTGGGCTCCAGCATGGCACGTGTTCTCACTTCAGTTGCCAAGTCATCAGTCTCTTTCTTCATTTTGGACATGTTGAAGCCCTCAATAAAAGGCCTCCTTTGAGGTGAGGGGCTGGGATTGAGCACCAGGTGGCACAAGGGTGAATGTCCACAGCTTGGAGCTCTGATTGTCCATCTGTGCTCAGGCTTGAAAGGGGTATGGTACACTGTAGAGCTCTGTTCTAAGCTAGTCGTGTCCTTAGAAGATCATGTAGTTACCGGAGCTGGTGGAACCAGAACTGAATTCCCCAGGTGACTCTCAAAAAGGGAACCCCCAGAGCATCTGGGCCAGAGCATCTGGGCCATAGCATCTGGGCCAGAGCTGGCTCTCAGAGATGCTTCCTTTTTAGACATTAAAAATGTTTATTTTTTGGTTCTGCTGGGTCCTTGTTGCTGTTTGGGCTTTTCTCCAGTTGTAGACAGTGGCAGCTACTCTCTAGCTGCGGTGCCTGGGCTTCTCCTATTGTGGAGTATGGGCTGTAGGGCATGTGGGCTTCAGTAGTTGTGGCTCCCAGGCTCCAGAGATGCATGGGCTTAATTGTTCCGCAGCATATGGGATCTTCCTGGGTCAGGGATGGCACTCAAGTTTCCTACACTGGCAGATTCTTTACCACTGAGCCACCACAGAAGTCCAGAGATGCTTCTTGAAGGATAGATTATGTCCATCTAGCACCCAAAGGTGGTAGTTGTCAGTGGGTTTGTTTGCCCTGCCCCCTGGTGAGGGGTTCCAGGCCTACCAGGGCTGTAGCCCCAGATCATGTCTCCTTTCTTGTTACTTAGAAAAGCAGCCCCATTCAAAAGCTAACTTTTATGGAACATCTGCTATGTGCTTTACATAGGCTTTACAAACCCTGTGAGGGTGGTGCTTTATGAATTCCCATTTTAGAGAAGAGAAAACAGGCTCAGAGAAGCTGAGCCATGCCCCTCTTGCATGTCTCACAGCAAGAGATGGGTGTAGCGTAAGAATTAGCAGCTAGCTTAGAAGCCCCAGGCCATGGCTGGTGATAGATCCTGGCCAGCTGACCAGAGCCAGGCTGTCTGGCAGGTCTCAGTTAACTGGACTAGTTCAAAGAGAAAAATCAGGTCATTAACATTTATTCATGGGCTCCCGTGAGATGCCTCTGGAGGACACCCAGAGACATGAGAGCGGTCTCTGGGGAATGGAGTCCTGGGTGACCAGTGTCTGAAAAGCTCTGCTCATTCATCTCATGACCCACGCTGTCACCTTGTTTAGGGCAGGGAAATTTACACGGCACATAAGCTGTAAAGGACAAAAGTCGTCTTCTGTTTTCCAGCTTTATTGCAGTATAATTGACAAGTTAAATTTGTGGATTCACAGTGTATGATGTGATGATTTGATACATGTATCTATTGTGAAATGGTCACCACCATCAAGTTAATTAACATATCCATCACCTCACTTCTGTGTGTGTGTGTGTTGAGAACATTTAAGATCAACTGTCTTAGCAAATTTCAGTGTTATTAACTATGATCACCCACTGCACATTAAAGCTCCAGATATTACAAGTTTTTATAAAAACTTGGTTCTTATAAACAACTGAAAGCTTGTATCCTTTGACCATCTGTCTATTTCTCCCAGCTCCAGCCCCTGGAAGCTACCATTCTACTCTCTGTTTCCAGGAATTCACTATTTTTTTTTTTTTCAGTTTCCACATATACGTGATTCCATGCAGTATTTGTCTTTCTCCATCTGACCTTTTTCATTTAGCATAATACTCCCCAGGTTCATGCAAGTCGTTGCAAATGGCAAGACTTCCTTCTTTTTCGTGGCTGAATATTATTCCATTGTATACAAGTGCCATCTTTATCCCTCTGTGGACAGAAATTTAGATTCTTTCCATGTGTTGAATATTGTGAGTAAAGCTGAAGTGAACAGGGGGTGAGATGAAAGGTGGCCTTTAATTAATACGATGTGGAGACTTGTTTGGCCACCAGGCAGGGCCTAGGAAAGAAATAAGAGTAGTGGCCATGTGCAAAGCTGGACTGCCTGGGCTGGATCCTACCTCTGTCATTTACTGGGTGGCTCTGGGCCAACTATCTACATTCTTTGTGCCTCAGTTTCCTGGATGTCACACTGATGCTTTGTCTGGCAGGGGAAATAAAAGGTATTTATATGGGTAAAACCCGTTGTGAGCACTATGTGTGCCGGCCACTATTATTATTATTATTGTTATAAAGAATGAAATCCTAATTTGAAAGGGCCATGGAAATGCGCCAAAGCATTCCCTCACATGGGCAGAGAGTATGCCTCTCTCTTCAATTAATGTAAAACTAGCTGGTTAAAAAATCCTGTCCATGAGCCCAGCTAACTCTGTGTTCATCCTGACCGAGTTTTGTCACCATCGGTGGGAGACTGAAAATAGTTGTAACTAAATCGGTAGAAACTGTATAGCAAATAATAGCTTTGTAAAATAATCACTTATCTGAAAATATTTGGCTAGCTAAAGAATCTTTATTGCTTTGTAGAATCATTCCAAAGAGTAATTACTTCGGAGCTTTAATGATCCAGTCAATTTGTTTACCATCGGTTTCTAAATATATAACATTTCTTTTGTTTATAAATGGAAGTTATTTTCAGTCTGATTTATGTTGCCTTGTGTGTACTTCTTTCACCTATGAGTCTTCTCCCCAAACCACTGGGTCCTCCTCTTTTCAGTGGGTGGTGACCGCTGAGGGATTATGGGATAGTCCAGTGGAGAGTTTAAGAGTTTATTCTTGCCACTCTTGCCTGCCTCTCCACCTCTAGAATCACAGCCCTGTTAATGAAGGAAGTGAGATGTGGATGGAAGGAAAGCTCAAAGTCTCTGGGGGCCAGAGTGAGCAGGCTGGGAGCATGACTCTTGTGGATGCTTTGCCTCCTATTTGTAAATGCTGGTCCTCAGCCCCATCTCTGTAATTAAGAATTTTTCAGATTCATCATGAAGGCAGTGCCGTAAGGTCCATGTGAAACTAGCTTTGTGAGAGGAATGAAGCTTTATTTAGCAACTGCCCAAGTGATGGTGTGAATTCCTGAGCTGGAAATAAAATGCATTTCCTCTGCTGGCAAGCAGCTCCTCTTGTGAATAACCAACTGGCCGGAGGAGAGCTAGAACTGGGAGGGTGGGAAGGGGGCCCTGGCCAGGAGCCCCCAGGATGCTCCGGCCTGGGAGACCCAGCTGTGTTCTGAAAATCCCAGGCCTAGCTTCCTCCTTGCCCCTTACAACTCCCCTCATCCAATGTAGCTGGCGAGTGGGCCACTGGGGCACCTCTGGCTCCCCGAGGGCCTCTCCAAATTGCCTTGTCCCTGGTTTCTCCTCCTTCTCGATATGTCTCGGAACGTGTGGTGCAGCCTCTGTCATATGGTGATGGATAGAGGTGGTGCGAGTGGGCGAACGGGTGCCCTGTCTTAACATCGCTTTTCCTTTCTTGGTGGCAGGAGGCTGTGGGGTACACAGACTATCCCAGACCCCACTCCTCGTGAGGCCCCAGGCGTGTTTATCACCGTGCCAATAAAACCGGCGCGATTTATGGCTCTGCTTTTTAATTCATTCAATTCTCTGTTCATTGGGAGGTTAATGTTGTTGATCTATTTTCTCTTGAAACAAATAAAAACAATATGTGCTGACACTGGCTTGGACTTTTGACATGGACCAGAGAGGTCAGCATTTAATTTTATATTTATAGACTACACGGACAATATTATCTGTATTAAAAACTGCTCGCTCAATCCTTGTCATTTTGCAACTCGGGTCAGAGGCTCCCATCATGGTGCTGGGTTTTCTCTTCCCATCTCCTCTTTTCCTTTTTGTTTCCCTCTTCACCCTTCTCCACCCTTCTCTCTGTTTCTCCTTCCACTGCTGGATGCCCTTTTGTTTCTTTCTCTGTCGCTTCTGTGCTTTCTGTGACATATGCTTATCCACCACCTCTCTCCTCGTCACGTTTCTCTCCTTTACTCTTTCATTTCTTTCCTCCCCTTCATCTCCACCGTCTCTGTCTCCCAGGAAGCACTGCTATATATGCCGAAAGTGAGACTCTTGGCTTTGATGTCTTTGGTCATCCTTCGAGCTTTCACTGTGAGGGTGGTGCTCTGGATCAGGGAGGAGGCAGGAACAGGGTTGTTAACGCTGAGCAATTTTGAGTTTTGCCAATGAGAGTGCTGCCTTTCTTCGAGACAGCTTTTGGGTGATTTCTGCGTTTAAGTTGCTCCTTCCTCAAACCCCAGGCTCCAGCTCTTCCACTGGTAGTGGCAACAGTGATGACTACAGCAAAACCCTTATCATCAGTGGAAACGGCTCTTTCCTGAGCTTCTAGCTCCTGTGTTTATCCAGCAGAAGTCACCAGAAGTGATGAGACAGAAGTGATGGGTGCTGGATCTAAACAATCAAATGGTTTGAAAGATGAAAGCAGGGAGCAGCAGGGAAGCTGTCCTGGGAAGAATTCTGGCTTGCCACCCACCAGCAATCTACCTGGGGCCACTGAGTTAAGTTCATTGAGATACCATCTCTGCCTCTAAAAAGTGAGATTATTGATGGCTACATACCAGGGTAGGGGTCAGAGATCGTGTGTGATTGTTGTCTGGCATGTGGCCTGGGACACGGGAAAGAAAGAAAGTGAAAGTGTTAGTTGCTCAGTCCTGTCTGACTCTTTGCAACCCCATGGATTGTAGCCCGTCAGACTCCTCTGTTCAAGAGGATTCTCCAGGCAAGAATACTGGAGTGGGTTGCCATTCCCTCCTCCCGGGGGTCTTCCCTGACCCAGGGATCAAACCCGGGTCTCCCGCACTGCAGGAAGATTCTTTTTGCGGGAGGTGCGCAGTAGATGGAAGCGAATGATCATCAGCATCATTATCTGGTTACTGGGGGAAAACACCATTTTAGTCTAATAACAGTATTGATGAGGGATCGTTTTCAAAATAACCTGTCTGTGAAGATGCAAAAATCAGAACATCTGTTAGAGACGTGGCCACCTGGATCCTGAATCAGTTACCTCCTAGGGCCATGAGTCACTTGCTCCCTGAGGCCTCGTTATCTGTGTATTGTAGGCAGAGACGTCCTCACCCTTCCCAGGTATCTTTCTGGGGGCTGTTAGCTGTAGTCTGAATACCCTATAGTGTGCAGGCTGCCAGTGGCACCTCTCAAATGGGTTTTTACAGATGATGCCCCCATTGAGTTGGCCACCAGGGGTGTGGCCGCGGTCTCCACTGATTGGAATCAGTCTGCTTCTGCTCGTGGACAACCCCCCCACCCCCCCAACAGTTTCTGTGTCCTCACCTGTGAAATCAGGGTAATGATGCTGCTCCATCCACAGATGACAGGAGGATTAATTAGATGCTATATTTAAAAGACTTTAGATCCTTGGAGGAAAGTGCAGTGTAACTGATATCTAAGAAGATAAAATATTTAAGCCATAGCCTCCAGGGGCCGTTAATCTTATTGTATTTTCAGCATTTTAGAAATTTTGTATGAAAACATTCTTTAAGAAAGCTTCTCTGCGAGACAGCTGAGGAAGAAACACTTCCTAAGAGAGTACAATAGCTTGGCATTATTCTCCCGAGATCAGCCTCCTCCCTTTCCTGGCAGGCTCCCTGCCTACCAAGATGGTGGAAGTGAATGGCTGTGCTGAATCTTACGGCCCATCTCCTGGGCCAGTATTAACGGGGTGGCCTGAGAAGAGCAGTGAGACTGATATCCAGGCCCATCAGAATACCTGGGCAAGTCCAGGACAAAGAGATTTTCATTCAAGAAAATAATGAACAAATACATGTTAAATAGTGTCATTTCTTCCATCAAGATTGTGTAGGCATGGTGTTTTTAAGCTGCTTGAGATTTAACTTAGGTTGATCATCTTGCCTTTGATAACTGAGACCTAAAGAGATGAAGTGATTTTACCAATGGCTTTTTTGGGGAAATGGAGACCAGTGCCTAGGCCTCTCAATTACAGTGGAACTGAAGAAGCTTAAGTTTCAAGTCTGCTATTTGTATGAGTCTCTTCCAAGGCCCTGTGCCTACTTTTGTGTAATAATGTGATATCCTTTTTCTTTCTTTTTTTTAAAAATTTTTTCTTTTTTTTTTTATTTTTTAATTTTTTAACTTTACAATATTGTATTGGTTTTGCCATATATCAAAATGAATCCGCCACAGGTATATATGTGTTCCCCATCCTGAACCCTCCTCCCTCCCCCCTCCCCATACTATCCCTCTGGGTCATACCAGTGCACAAGCCCCAAGCATCCAGTATCGTGCATCGAACCTGGACTGGCGACTCGTTTCATATATGATATTATATATGTTTCAATGCCATTCTCTCAAATCATCCCACCCTCTCCCTCTCCCACAGAGTCCAAAGGATAAAATTTCACAAGCTTGGGACCCCACTATAGCTGGATTGGAGAAGGCAATGGCACCACACTCCAGTACTCTTGCCTGGAAAATCCCATGGACGGAGGAGCCTGGTAGGCTGCAGTCCATGGGGTCGCTAGGAGTCGGACACGACTGAGTGACTTCACTTTCACTTTTCACTTTCATGCATTGGAGAAGGAAATGGCAACCCACTCCAGTGTTCTTGCCTGGAGAATCCCAGGGACGGGGGAGCCTGGTGAGCTGCCGTCTGTGGGGTCGCACGGAGTCAGACACGACTGAAGCGACTTAGTAGTAGTAGTAGAATAGCTGGATCTGTCTTGGCCTTAGGTTTCTTGAGCCTAAATGATTTTCACTTTTAGATTCTTAATGTTCTATTCAGATTTTTCTGGACCCACTTAAATGAGCTTGAACAGAAATTACCAATTCATGAAACTGTTTTTGTTGATTTAAAAAAATGTTTTATTTTTAATGGGAGAATAGTTGATTCACAATGCTGTGCTAGTTTCAGGCGTTCAGAAAAGTGTTTAGTTACACATATTCATATATTTGGGCTTCCCAGGTGGCACTAGGGGTAAAAAAATTGCCTGCCAATGCAGGAGACAAAAGAGATGTAGGTTTGATCCCTGGTTTGTGAAGATCCCCTGGAAGAGGGCATGGCAATCCACCCCAGTATTCTTCCCTGGAAAATCCCCATGGGCAGAACAGCCCGGCAAGCTACAGCCCATAGGATCACAAAGAGTTGGACATGCCCAAAACGACTTAGCATGCATGCATTCATATATTTAATCTCGGGAGACTCAGTGGAAAAGAATCCACCTGCCAATGCAGGAGACACAGGAGATGTAGGTTCCATCTCTGGGTTGAGAAGATCCCCTAGAGAAAGGAACGACAACCCACTTCAGTTTCTTGCCTGGAAAATCCCATGTTCAGAAGAGTCTGATGGGCTACAGGTGTCCATGAGGTTGCAAAGAGTCAGACACAGCCAAGTGACTGAGCACACTTGCCCACACACATCTTTATTAGTGTATTTATTCTGTTTCAGATACTTTCCCCACATATGTTAGTAGAATATTGAGTAGATTTTCCTGTGCTATACAGTAGCTCTTTATTAATTATTTATTTCACAAATAGTACTGTGCATATGTCAGTCCCAACCTCCCAATTCACCTCTCCCCCTCACTCTTCCCCCTTGACAACGACAGCCCGTCTGTTAAATTTGAGTCCATTTCTGTTCTGTAGACAAGTTTACCTGCATCATTTTTTTTTAGATTCTACATATAAGTGCTATTATATGATATTTGTCTTTCTCTGATTGACTTAATACACTTAGTATGATCATCTCTACATCCATCCATGTTGCTACAAATGGCTTTAATCTCATTTTTATGGCTTAGTAGTATTCCATTGTATATATGTACTGCATCTTCTTTTTCTACACCTCTGTTGATGGACACTGAGGTTGCTTCCATGTCTTGGCTATTATAAATAGTGTTGCAATGAACTTTGGGGTGCATATATCTTTTTGAAGTATGGTTTTCTCTAGATATCAATTCATGTAATTGAGAAGTATAGGGTATAGGTGATTTCAGGTACAGATGGACCAGGATCTCAACAATGCAATTAGAGTCCTAGCTCTTCCCATTCTTCAGCTCTTTGATCATGCCTATTGTCTTCTTTCTCAGGAAAGGTCTCTCAAGATAGGGCCAGACTACCCCCAGCAAGTTCTAGCCTCAGCTTCCAAGTTAAGTAAGCCCCCCAGGACACAGTGCTTCTTCCCCTGTAATTCCAGCCAGATACTCAGGTAAGATCCTCAGGGGGTTATCCTATATGCTCATGGCTGAACCAACCTGTCTAGCTAGGGTGATGAAATGGGCTGCTTTGCTGTCACATCTCCCCTCTAGAGCTGGGATGTAGATTCAGCTCTGTCTCTATCATCTGGATTTGTTACCGAGTCAAACTCCATTCTCCTTCCCAATACAGAGCAAAGTCAATCTATCGACATTGGGTTGTGGTGAAGGAAAGTATAGTGTTTATTGCAGGGCTTCAAGCAAGAGTGGGAAGCTCATGCTTAAAAGACCCAAACTCCTTGATGGCTTTCAGGCAAGGGTTTTTAAGAGGCAAAATTAGGGGTGAGGGTAGCAGGGAATTTAATCAACTCATGGACCTTTATCTGGTTGGTTGATAGTGAAATAACAGGGTGATGTTTCAAGTAATTTCGCCTTCTGGTTTCAACCAGTCTGGGGTCTACGTGCTTATGCTCAGGATGTGGTCATCATCCTTTAATAGATGGAGGTCTTAGTTTCTACAGAACAGCTCAAAGGTATATGTCAAAATATTATCCATATCCCTCCAAGAGGAACTAGGAGTCCTGTGACTCTACTGTTCTAGTCATTAACTGCTTGAGTCTGATCTTCAGAACTCAGGGACTCAGAAGGGTCTGTCACTGGGAAGGCCACACAGGGTTTTGCTTGGTTTCAGAAGAGATGGCTCCCCCAAAGAAAATCAATATGGTTTTACTAGAGGTAGGGACAGCAGATGCTGGGCTGGCAAAGTTAAAAGTTAATTTGTGCTCATAAGCTTACATTTAGAGACACTCTTCTCTCTGCATGTCCCAGATCCCATTTCCTGTTCAGATGAGCTTGTTGCTGTTCAGTCACTAAATCGTGTCCAATTATTTGTGATACGATGAACTGCAGCATGCCAAGCTTCCCTGTCCTTCACTATCTCCCTGAGTTTGCTCAAACTAATGTCCACTGAGTCAGTGATGCCGTCCAACCTTCTCATCCTCTCCAACTCTCACAACCATACATGACTACTGGAAAAGCCATAGCTTTAACTATATGGACCTATGTTGGCAAAGTGATATCTCTGCTTTTTAATTTGCTATCTAGGTTTGTCATAGCTATTCTTACATGATACATGTGTCTTTTAATTTTGTGGCTGCAGTCACCATCCACATTGATTTTGGGGCTCAAGAAAATGAAATCTGACACTGTTTTCACATTTTCCCCATCTGTTTGCCATGAAGTGATAGGACTGGATGCCATGATCTTCATTATTTGAATGTTGAGTTTTAAGCCAGCTTTTTCACTCTCCTCTTTCACCTTCATCAAGAGCCTCTTTAGCTCCTCTACACTTTCTCCCATTAAAGTGATATCATCTGCATATCTGAGGTTGTTGATATCAGCAATATTGAACCAGCAATCTTGATTCCAGATTCTGGTTCACCCAGCCCAGTATTCTGCATGATGTATTTCTCATATAAATTAAATAAGCAGGGTGATAATATACAACCTTGATGTACTCCTTTCCCAATTTTGAACCAGTCCATTGTTTCATGTCCAATTTTAACTGTTGCTTCTTGACCTGCACACATGTTTCTCAGGAGGCAGGTAATGTGCTGGTATTCCAATCTCATTAAGAATATGCCACAGTTTGTTGTGATCCACACAGTCAAAGGCTTTAGCATAGTCAATGAAGCAGAAGTAGTTTTTTTTTTTTTTAATTCCTTTACTTTTTCTATGATCCAGCATGTATTGGCAATTTGATCTCTGGTTCCTCTACCTTTTCTAAATTCAGCTTGTACATCTGAAAGTTCTCAGTTCATATACTGCTGAAGCCTAAATTGAAGGACTTTTAGTATGATCATGCTAGCATGTGAAATGAGTGCAATTGTACTGTAATTTGGGCATTCTTTGGCACTTCTTTTCTTTGGGATTGGAATGAAAAGTGACCTTTTTCGGTACTGTGGCTACTGCTGAGCTTTCCAAATTTGCTGGGATAATGAGTGCAGTGCTTTAACAGCATCACCTTTTGGAATTTAAAATAGCTCAGCTGGAATTCCATCACCTCCACTAGCTTTGTTCATAGTGATTCTTCCTAAGACCCACTTAACTTCACACTCCAGGATGCCTGGCTCTAGGTGAGTGACCACACCATCGTGGTCATCTGGGTCATTAAGAGCTTCTTTGTATAGTTCTACTGTGTATTCTTGCCACCTGTTCTTAATTTTTCCTGCTTCTGTTAGGTTCTTGCTGTTTTTGTCCTTTATTGTGCCCATCTTTGCATGAAATGTTCAGATGAGCTAGATGCTATTAACTTTGACCAGCCTAGATGGGTAACCAAGGATCAGTCAGGACCATGTTTTTTTTTTTTTTTTTTTGCAGATGGGGGTATGGACTGAGGACGAAGGACTAGCCCCTTCTTTCTCTCCCTAGCCACTTAGCCCTGCATAATCTCCTGGGATTTAAACCAATCCCAGGCAAGAACCTCAAATTATCTGAGATTAACATGACGCACAAGATAATGAAGATTCACATGAGACATTAAATTATAGAAAAATGAAGAAATTGTCATTCTCGTGCACAGAAGTTAGTGGGTCAAGATTCACATTCTCTGTGTGTTCTTGGCAGATTACGTCATCTACAGAAAGTTTCAGATGCTCACGGTGCTTCAGATGATGCACTGGGATTATTTGCTTCTTCTTTAAATCAGGACAATAAGAAGGATAACATCTGTGAGCAGGAGCACTCTGAAGCAGACAACTGTCCTTCCCTCCCCTGAGCCAGGCCCCAGATTCCATGACATTCTGAGGACCTTAGGAGAATAAGGGACCACTTTGCCATGCACTGGGCATTTTCAGTATAATTGCACCATTGGTTTCCTGAGTGTGACATCTTGCCTGATTACACTGCCTGTTCAAGGAAGTAAGAGTTGCATGAGGAAGGCTTCTGTCTGGTGACCTTTATTTTGGCGGAAAGCTAATAGACATTCCACTCTGCAGAGAGGATGTTCTCTGGGGAATTTGCACACTAATACAGACTTTGCCTCCATCATTGTGTTTAATTCAAAGGAGAGTTACATCAAAGTTTTACCTAATGATTTGTGCAACATTCTTTCATAGTTAAAGGAAACTGATGCTCACCAATCTTCAGTACCTTACGAATAGAGCTATTTCCCTTCCCCAGCCCCTCTCAGACTTGGAGCTGTGGGTAATTATGTGCTTATAACAGAGCAAAAAGCAAGATGAAAGGGGTTTTTGACTGTGGGTGATGAGAGCCTGTGCTTTCTGCTAGGCAGGGGATACAGGGAGATCTCAGCAGGCTGGTCCTGACCTGGATTGTGTGAAGCCCATCCATAGCCATCATGACTGTTAACCATCTAGGCGATCAGGAGCCCCTCCAGGCACCTCTCCCTCATCCATGCACCATCTCCTCATGCAAGTATTCTCCTACGCTATTCTCCTACAATACAAGGCAGTGGCGGGGGAGGGGGCAGCGAAAATAAGAAGGAAGTGATCAAAGAGTGGGCAGATGGTGCCTCCTGTCAAGAAGAAGAAGGAGCTGCCAGAGAATTGGGCCACTCTATCCAGTGCCCACCCTCTAAGTCAAAGCTCAGAAAACACCCTGGGAAATGTAGATCTGGCTGACACAGTATTCAATAATTTCACATTGAAATATTTCCTGCCATAGGTCTTCTCCAATTTTCCCAGGAACCCACCATTCACCAATGGCTTCTCTGCAGCTTGATGGACACACTTGTGTTACCCGTTTGTTCCTTGGAGTTGGCAATCCCTTCATCTGAGCACATTTGTATTCTGCATACTGAGTGAGACCTCTGAGAGATCATAGACCCTGAAACAATTTTTGGGTGGATCTTCCAATTTTGGGTCTTCGTAAGAAGAAAGATGACAAACTTCACCTCTTTTCTGAACTGTTACAACCAGTCCTAACCAGCCTCTCTTCAGTCTACTGTCTCTTCAAATCACACCCTGCAAAGGGATCATAAATCAGCTCCCACACACTCCCCAGCTGTGTCCTAAACCCTTCAGAGAAGCCCATTGTTTGTGGTTGATGGACAGATCTTTCCACTCAGCATTAAGGGCATTCAGGACCCTTCATACATGGTCCCAACACATCTTTCCAATCATAACACCCTCCCTCTCTGAGCCCCACCAGGACATGAGCCCTCTCTCAGCTCCTGTGCCCACTAGGAGCACAGAAAGCCCTTGGGTGCTCCATGTCTTCACTCTAAGACTTTAGGAAATGAGTAGGGAGCTATATGACCACCCAGCATGTTCATACTCTTCCTGTGTGCATGGAAACCATCCTCCCTCTCTCTAAGCCATGCCAGGGACTGTAGGCACAGCGAGTGACTTTCTCATGTCCAGCTGCCATTCCATCTCTTCAGTTCCAACAATCATCCTGGACTTCAACAAGAGACATGCTGAGCCACCTGTGCTTCCCCCATCTCCTGAGACTCATCCAGGAGCATCCTTCAAGGCAGGACTGGGTCTCAGCCCTGACTGTACCTTAGGCTCATCTAAGAGCCTGAAAGATTCCAGGTACCAGTGCACACTCCAGAACAATCAAATCAAATCCTGGTGATGGGATAGGGTATCAGTAGGCTCAAAGCAGCCCTGTGTGCAGCCAAGATTGAGAAGCACTGCTGCAAGTTCATGAATCTCTACTGGGGTCCTCAGCATAGCCTCAGGAGCCTTTAAAACACACACATTCTCCAGCATCACTCCAAACTAATAAGACAAGAACTCCAAGGGTGGTTCTTGGCTGTTAGTATTTTTAAAGAGCCCTAGAAAGAGTCTACCCACTAATCCATAGCAATGTCCAGGTGGTTCTTTAAAGCAGGACTCCAAGAGGGTAATGAATGGCTTAGGAGAGAGTGAACCATCCATGTAATAGCACAATGACCACTTGATTCACAGTCCCACCAAGCTGCAACCTGAAGAAACATCCCTGGCCCAGGGCAGTGGGCTCAATGAACAATCCCATCATCCCTCCGCTAAAGAATCAGGGAGCCAACTGATCCTTGGCTGATCATGTTGGTGCTTTGGTCTCAGTTTGCAGATGCCAAGAGATCCAATCGAACCCTTACCAGTCGTGTGGCAACTGTTCTTTGCTTATGCATCCTCTGTCTTCTCTCCTGGGCAAGGTGCTGTTGCCCTTTCTCTCCTAAGTGTCCTGGTCCCCACTGTATGGGGAACACAGACAGAGGATGGTACTGAGGCAAGTGGGGGAAGGTGGGCCAAACTGCTTGGACTTTTGGCTTGAATCCAACTAGAAATGCCTCCCTCTGTTGGATAGCATCACGGTTACCATGGTTACCTGCTTACCATTTTACCATTTAGTCATTTCACACTCACAAGAAGGGTACCCATGTAGGCTGTGGCTCTATCTCACAATTGAGATTTAACGTTTATCATCAGCAAATACCAGTCCAGACCTTAGCCGTTATCATTTATTCTACAGTTTCTCATTAAGCATTTTACAGTTCTCAAACTTTAATAACTTTAGTTATGGGAAGGATAAAAAACAATCTTCCTGGTAATGAGCAGAGAATTTTCTTCTTGCAGATAATATTAGACTTGGATTGTGTTTTCCAAAGTACACAATTTTCCTTCTCTCATATGGTGCCCATTTCCCTCTGCAGGATCTGAATGATAATGTTTCTAACCATGCAATGCAGGTACCCTAAAATTTAATAGATTTGCTTTTAAATGCCACTTAGATATTGTTTCTATCCTACCTATAACCCAAGTTATTAAAATTTACCAGTAAAAAAGACTTTATGAAGACCTGTATTATAGCACAACAGATAAGCAAGTTCAGCACCACTCTTAACTGGAGAGCGAACTTCAGTGTGTCAGTGATAGCCAGGAGGCCACATGGACATAGCCCCTTCAGTGCCCACTACCCTGGCCCAAACTTGTGCCCATGAGGTTTTCAACTTTCATGAACCAGTGGAAACTGGAAAACCATGATTTCAGCCTTAAAACAGTTCTAAAGGAGAAATAATTGCTCCTTTGGTGTATAGTGGCTCAGCTGATAAAGAATTCGCCTGCAATGCGGGAGACCTGGGTTCTATCCCTGGGTTGGGAGGATCCCCTGGAGAAGGGAACAGCTACCCATTCCAGTATTCCGGCTTGAAGAGTTCCATGGACTGTCTCAAAGAGTCGGACATGACTGAGCAACTTTCACTTTACTTCACTTTGGTATGTAGTGTGTTTTTCCTGGGAGAACCACCTCCCAGTAAGAATCTGTGAACTAAACAGATGTAGAACAAGTACCCACTCAAGTTTGCCAGGGGGTGCGGCTGTGCAAACAGTGTGGGATTCGGCACAGGTGTGACTCTCTGCCGAGTGTGATCACCTTTTATTTCCTTTTCTCATGCAGTAAGTCCAGGCTGTTTCAAAGTTGGATCCTAGAAATTCTGATGCAAGAGAGCACAGAGCTGACCTTCACTTCTGCTGCCTCCCAAGTTCCTGTATGAACACTCCACTCCTTGAGGAAGGAGTTCAGCAGAGAAGCACAAAAGCAGGAGAAATCCAGGAAGGTGAGGATGCCTGCTGGCTACTGGGAGCTGGAGACAGAAGGAGCAGTGGATGGTGAAAGGGAACCGAAGAAGATGCAGCTTGAAATGTGCAGGGGAAGGGCTCCGAGGATCTGCGAGCAGGTCTGCTTGGTGCAAACCCAGAGCCAGCTGAAATGAAGCCCTTCCCCTCCCCATGCCCCTCTTCCACACTGATCCCAGGAGAACCATCTGAGAACTCTGTCTAAACTCCTCAGGCAGAACCTGGGCTGTCATGTGATACTAGGAAGCTGGTGTCTTCCCTTTGCACTATGGCAGTCAGGGTTCCAGGCCCCAGAGTAATCCAGTAGGTGGACAAGCTGGATCCAATATGTTTGGAGATGTCCATCCATCTTCCTCTTCAGGGGAGAGGCCTAGCAGGAAACATCAGTGCCCAGTGGCTGAGTAGGCCTGGACTGGCTCCTTACAATCATTCACCCCTCCATCCTCTGCTGGCAAATTGGTAGCCAAGGACAAGGACGAAAGCTGGGGAAAGTCGCAACCTGGACCCTGCTGTGCCACGTGAACTTGAAGGGTGGCTCCATGTCCAGTACTGGTAGAAAGGCTTCAGAGGGGAGTTCAGCTGTCCTGGAGGCACTGGACTCAGAAGTGAGAGGCCAGCTTCACTAACTCCTGGGTGGATGGGTCCTTGTCACATTGCAGTGGCAATGAATGTCTCGAATATCTGGCTGTAAGTTCTTGGTTGTAAGGTGTCCAGGGTCCAGAAGTACCTCTGTATGAGGTACTGGGAAAGCCCTGGTAGGGAGTTTCAGAGCCCCAGAAAGTGAGTGGGGTTTTGCCAGTGAGGCAGACAGGAGTTCTGAGCTACAGTTCTCTGAGCATAAGTATGTACGTGATCTTTCTATTTGAAGACAAACATCCCACTGACACCTGGTTTCAGTGAATTGGGGAAAAACCATTTGATACTAAGCAGCTATCAGTCATGCCCAGCAGACAGATAAAAATGATGATTAGCGGCTTAATCAACAAAGCAATGGATGCATGTTCAAAGTCTGAAGCTCCTTATGAAATAAATTTCACTCACAACCATGCCCTACTCACAGTAAGCATTTAGTGAATACTGGTGGGGCTGATGCTTCATGGGGAAGTCAATATCCCTGGCAGACAGGACACAAATGACAGCCCAGTCACGTCTCTACAGCTTTTCTTCCAAGTGTAAAACAACTCAGCTTTTGTGTGGTTCTCAGACTATATCTTCACTGCTGTGGGGAGACTGGCTTGCCGGACATGGCCTGGGCCAGGGAGTGTCTATTAAAGCCTTGCTTCTTGAGCATCTGGCGCTGTGAAATGGCAAATCAAGGGCCAACTGTGATCCCAAGGATAACTCCACTGAACTTGCTTGCCTGAGTGACGAACACTTGTGTTTAGAGCCCAAATGGCATGGCCTTGCATTGTATCTCGCCACATAATAAATTGTAGCCCTCACGTTAACTGGTCAGGCTTCAGTGATAACCAAAGTGCAGCTGCTGGTGGGGCCCTGATCAATACGGCTTTCTATTTATAGGATTGTTACAAATGGAAGTTTTATTTAAATGAGACAACGCTTAGGCGTGCACAGAAGATCGATCTGATAAAATACAGTAAAAGAGTTTAATTTGGGTTTGATACCCAGCACGCGTGCATGCACGCTCGCATACACACACATTGACACTCACCTCCATGCTTTCCTGAGAGACAACATATTGTGAAGAAAGGTCAGCAGCCTGCCCAAATACCCCTAAGGTAATTACACTCTGAGGATGTGCTGGAGGCAGGCAGGATGCTTGAGAAAGAGCAAGAAGGCAAAAAGCACAGAAAAGGGGTTGGCCTGGGCTTGAGGGACCCTGGGCTGCAGTTCCCTCCATGACTGGTTGGCTGTGTGGCCATGGAGAAGGACCTCTTCTCTCTGGAATTCCATCTCTCTATTTAAAGATGAGCCCACTCAACTCTGACCCTGTGGGGCTCCCCAAAAGGAACATCATCCTAAAGGAACCACCACAAAAGGAGAATTATACTTTTTCTGCCTTGTCCATCCCTGGTTCCTATAATCCAGACAACCAGCATCTGAGGACCTTTGACACAGGGAAGTGAGGTTTCCAACACCCGCCCCACCAAGAGTGTGCCACCTGAGCAAGGTTGGTGGGCAGGAGACATTTGTCTGGAGACTTCTGGCAAAGACTCCACGTCTGTGGTCTTGTCGAGCTTTCCCAACCATGATGGGGCACCGGGGTGGGTTTACTTCCTCCCCCCTGGGCCTCTGACTTTTCCTCCACAGGTGGGTACAGCTATATGTCTATCTATGGAGAAGATGTGAGCATGAAAGGAGGCGGGATCCGTGGGATGCCACATCCACTGCTTGGCATAAGAGAAGTGCTCCGGGAATTGGCTGTGCTCCCCGGAAGTTGGTAACAAGGGTCACCCGAGCCAACAGGCAAGGTTAAGTTGTCAGGTTGCTAATGTTTAATTGCAGACAGCCCAGCATCAGCCTGGTATCAACTTCCACACCCATCTGATTGGGAAAAGTGGTCCCAGTGGGTACCAGGTAAGATGCTGGGTTCTCAGTGCATCTTTGGAAAGATGTTGGCAGCGGTCACTCTCCCATCACCCAGGACTCCTGCAGACTCCCTCTCATCTTTTCCAGTTTGATGCCACGAACTCTGCAATGGCAAGGGAAGGCCGGGCTTTATCACCCAGGCTTTCAACAAATATTCATTTCAGGGTTTAGGTTTTCCTCTAAGGATGGACCGATGTTTTGCAACAGGCGGGGTTGATCCTTGGGCAATGCAGTCACGTGAAGACTCTTCCTCGTGGCAGAGTCGGGATGTTTATCTGGGGCAGGAGAAGGCAAGAGCCTCAGATTCCTCTCCAGGAAGAATTCATGTGCTGCAGTCTTAGGAAATGAAATTTTTCTTTTTAATAGCATACAGAGACTTCATCTTGCATATTAGAAGTTTACCAGGTATTAGGTAATTTGGATCATAAATTCTCTTCAAAGTGACCCATCATCTCAGTATTTATTTTTTTTCCTCTCTGAAAGGATGGGAGGCATAAAAGCAAGCTTTGTAGTTTTATATCTGTCAGCTTGTCACATAAATATTCCAGTAACAACTGATCTTATCATCATAAAACTTCCATTTGTATAGTTAGACATGCCACGTTGGCCAGTTACATAAAAGTCAAGTACACGCAATATTCAAGCCTCTGCAGGCCAGGCTGCCAGCCCTCCTCTGGCCGGCTGTGTTGGCCACAGAATGGTGTGCATGTGCTGGGCTGGGTGGGAGCCCCATCAGAGAGCAGAGCATCTGGGGAGGCCTCAGTCCCCCACACTGGAGAGTGTTCCCTGCAGGGTTGACAGAAGGAAGTCCTTCAGAATGATGGGCGCCTGCCTGCTTTCTCAAAGGGCACCATTAGGGCACAGCTTGGTAAACACAGTTCAGGTCCTTTGTGATCGTGGCAGTAAATCAGGGTTCAAGTTCACTTTTAGTCAACTCTGTCAGGAAGTGGGGCTGGAAAATGCCAGGGTTGATAGCTGCTAGTGCCACCCACTGGCCCTCCAGCACACCTTGATTTAGTGGGCAGGAAAGACCCTATATGAACAAGAGCAGTCCATGGGGGAGGTGCGGCAGCTGAGCCTTGAGGATGTAAGGAGGATCCTACATCCTACAAGAGGATGTAAGGATCCAGAAGCAGGGAGGAATCTCTGCTCTGCTGGGCAATTGGAGGGTGGAGGTGGGGGCAAGAGTCTAGACAGCTTAACGCCTTGGGGCATGAAGGTTGTACTTGGTTTTGGACTCAAGAGAAGACTTGACATGAATACCATTGAATGGGACTATTTCATTTTCCTGACTTACTGAGGACTAGCTGTATGCCAGGCACTGTACCAGGGCCAGGGGCACAGCAAAGCTCCAGGCTCATCCAGCCCCTGGCATCCCAGAGCTTATAGTCTAATAGGGAGAGGGGGTAGAAGCAAACTGTTACACAAATAACCGTGCCCACTCTCCACCCTGAAGGGTAGTGATGAGGGCTCCATGTGATAAGTGTCTGAAAGGTCCCTGCTGTCTGAGCTCCTTAATGAGCTCAGTCGCTCAGCCGTTGTCCAACTCTTTGTGACTCTATGGACTGTGTCCCACCAGTTTCCTCTGTCCATGGAAATTTCTGGGCAAGAATACTGGAGTGGATTGCCATTTCCTACTCCAGGGGCTCTTCCTGACCCAGAGATTGAACCAGCATCTCTTGTGTTTCTTGCATTGGCAGGTGGATTCTTTACCAGTGCGCCACCTACCGTCTGGAAGTTCCCCTGAACTCCTTTGGGCTCCCCCTTCCCCTCCCCCAGTCTTGCTCACAGGTGGATCTACAAACACCAGCCGGCCCACCACACCCGTGGTGACTCAGGAACGTGAGGAACAGAGACAGGCTGAGACCTCAGAGTGGCCCAGAGATCCTGGGATATGAAGCTGAAAATGCCACCCCTCCATCCTCTCTGGGCCCTTTGGGTTCTGAAGAAGCATTGAGCTGAGTGCTGTTGCAGCTGGAACTTCTGTTCTAAGCATCCATTTGGAAACATAAACTTTTTAAAGGTAAATGTTGCCAAAATAGGCTCAGATGATGCCACTGAACATTGAGGAATGGTAGGTGGAGCTCAGGGGTGAGGATAAGGGCTCACCTGGGAGCCACGGCTGATTGGTGAAAAGGTGGGTGAAGACTGGAGAGGCCATGTTGCATTATTCTGTGACTTTTGGTTGTTTTTATGCTTTAAAATCCCCCTTTTATGGGTCCTTATTTAGGGTAAATGTGTTTTTGATCCCAACCTAGAAAAACAATAATAGCTATCCTGTACTGAAGGACTACATACAAAGTGCTTCATTAATATTCTTGACGGTTTTGATGCCACAAACCCAGTTTTACAGGCGGGATGTAGAGGAGATGCTTTTGATAGACTCGGGATTCAAACCATAGCTGCCTGACGCCTTTCCCTGATCTGTGAGGCAGTTACTGTACCCATAGCCCTTGCTTTGTCCCTCTGTCCCTTTTGGGTGGCCGTATGTGGTCATATGCTATGTGATATGGCAACACTTGTGAACCCTAGGACGGGAATATGAATTGCAAGGGAAATAAAAACTGCTCCTGGCCTAAACAGTGGTCATTCTTTCACCAGGCAACACATCTTTTTGCCTGTTGAGCCTGGAACCTTCTCTCTCACCTGGACTTGTTCCTCCCTGAAGATGAAGCCCGAGTTTCTCTGCTTCGAGATGCTCTCTGATGGTCCCAGCTCTCTGGCCTACCTTCGTTCTATGACCCAACATAGCATCTTTCTTCCTTCTCAGATACTACCCCCCACATGCCACATGTATACGAGTCACTCTCTGGTGCTTGTGCTGCCGGAGCTATGCTGCTGTGCACCCTTCAACATCCTTTGGACACGGTTTAGGTTGAGGACATGGAGAACACCAAACAGAAATTTGTCCAAGAGACAATTCTGGATAAGCCAGAGCTTCAGGGCAGGTGCAGAATTCACTTTGGGGAACCCAGACCACTGGGTGCAGGTCAGACACCCACAAGTTCTTGGGAACCCCCCAAGAAGGTTAACCAACAAGAGTAGAATTGGAAACACAAAGCAGGTTCTGACTCCCAGCTCCGAACAAGCTTTCATTGCCCATGACTAAAGGAAAACAGGAAACGAGGTCAGGATGGCACCATCAGAGCCTCTCAGGTAGAAGAAGATGGTGGTGGTTTAATCGCTCAGTCATGTCCAGCTCTCTGTGACCCCATGGACTGTAGCCCATCAGGCTCCTCTGTTCATGGGATTCTCCAGGCAAGAATACTAGAGTGGGTAGCCATTTCCTTCTCTAGGGGATCTTCCCGACCCAGGGATCAAACTTGCATCTCTTGAGTCCCCTGCACTGGAGGCAGATTCTTTACTGCTGAGCCACTAGGGAAGCCCCAGGTAGAATAAGCCAAGATGCAATTTTTAGAAGAAACTGACAGTCTCCCCAGAGGGCCCCCCAAGTCCACAGCCCATCGCCTCACCAGGGTGCACTATTCAGATGCCCTTTCGCCTGCCTTGGTGCTTCCTCCAGACATGAGGAGGTCACATAGTGATTTCTTGAACAAGAAGAACCTCCAGATATGGTTAAGCCCTGACTAGAGAGAGGTACCATTCACCTTGTCCCTTGCTTGTTCTCTGCTTGATACATGACCTTGTAATTCTCAAGCTAATCCTCCATTAACACCCAGGAAATTTGGCCTTTTAATTAAAAGAAAGTCTACAAAGAAAATAGGTCAATGGACCTTTCTGAAAGGTGGTCCCCAGCGAAGCCAAAGGCCTGCCTTGGTATTTCCAGGTTTCCCAGTGTTAATAGAATTTAGATTGCAGGGAGAATTTAGATCACAGGAACAGAAAGCTCCAGCCTTTTTCACTGACCCAATTTGAGAAGTAAAAATTGATCAGCAGACCAGCTGGGCATGCAGACATAGACCACAGCATTTGCATGGGCTGTTAAGAGTGTTATTCACAGCTTCTGGTGGAGGAGCCAGGCACGTCTCTGCGTCCAAAACTGCGTGCTTATAATGGAGAAACCCCTGCCTTTCATGCCTGTGCATCAGGCCAGAGAGACAGGGCACAGCCCTCAGGTCAGGGAGAAGCCAGCTGGGAAAACCCACCAGCCTAGAGGGGCAGGTGAGGCTATAGGAGGGACTGTCACCTCTTCCCCCTGGTTGTCCTGTCCAGGGACCTGTGAAGGAAGGCAGTGATGTGGGGAGAGGAATTCCAGAACCCCCCAACTCTATACATTTTGTGAGTTGCCTCCTACATTTACCAGTGGATTAGAAAAATAATGTGTATTGCTAAGATTAAGAAAAAAAAAAAAGAAGAAGAAATTTCATACTGTAAGTGCACAGATCTTAAGGGGACAGTTTGATGAGTTTGGGCAGGTGTACACATCCGTGTAACCACCAGACTAAACAAGATGTACATTCCCATGACCCCAGAATGTTCCCTGAAGCCCCTGTCCAGTGACTCCCCTCCAGAAGTGACCCAAGTTCTGTCCTGATTTCTCTCACCACAGCCTAGCTTTCTCTGCTCCAGGACTCCAAACACACTAAATCATGCAGTGTGCATTCTTTTGTAACTGGCATGCATTGCTCAGCCTATTGTTTGAGATTCCTTCATGATATTGTGTGTATTAGTAGCTTAGTTTTTTGTTGTTGCTGAGTGATAGACCATTATATGGTTTTACCACAGTTTGTTTATCCATTCAACTTTTGAAATGTGAGGAAAAAAAAAATTCAAAATTCAAAGCATTCAAGTAACAAAAAATTGTATTTTAGGTCAGAATTAATAACAGCCACAGATGTTTGCTAAATGTCTGCTGGACGTTGTGCTGGGCATGGTGAGTGCAGCTGTGGAGAGAAGGAATGACAGTATCACCTGCCCTCATGGCAGGAAGATTCTAGTTGGAGGCACAGACTGTGAGCAAGTAATCAGATGCATGACCGAGACAACTTAGATCATGATACGTTGTATGAAGGCAAAACTGCTATGGAAAATAAGCCAAAGATTACATTTTTAGGACAGATAATTTGGCATCGTTTTTTGCTTAAAATTGCTATTAAGATCATTAGCTTGATAAAAGAAACATTTGCATCAATTTCTGGTTTTCTGTTTAAAAAACACTCTCTCACCAGTGGGTCTGGGTAAAGGGTGAGGCTCATACCTCATGCTGCCCCTTTCTTCTTTGCCCTCTGCTTTACTGAGTCTATGTCCTCTTGGTATATCATTTCTTGGCACCCCATGTATATTTGTAGTTGTTTAGTAAAGATTTCCTAAAAATAAGACTCTTGACTCTAAGAAATAAAGCCAAGAAACACATGTGCTGTGGGATGTGAATTGTATCCTCTAGAACAGCAACCACTCTCTCTGTTCAAAATTCCTGATATGAGTGTTTTCAAAGGAAGCTCTTTTCTCTTTATCGGTAGGAGTTCTGTCTTGAGTTCTACAGTCTGCATTGTTAGGAAAGAAAGAGGAAGCGAGAGACACAAGGAGATACGTTAGCATCCCATAATAAAGTAGTTCATGGCACAATTAAAATGATGTACTAGAACAGTAACATGATATGCTGAATTTAAATAACTAAAGCTGATTAAGGAGGACATTGGAATTAAATGCTTGATGGAATTGACATAACAGATCCAAGATGGCCTCTCCACGTTTCAGCGGAGAGATGGTGCCAACCATTGATATTTTCCAGGCAAATTTGTTGATAGATAAAACATTTTTATGGACTTTCCATTATTCCTTGTAGCCATCAGCTTTTAATTTTCTCTTTCTAGTTAATATACTTGTGTATAATTTAAACAGAAAACTGTTCTGTTTCATCATAAAAGATTTGCCTGTTACTTTGGGTGTGTAAATCAAGCAGACAGCACAACATTCTTGAACTTGTTTTTTAAGGCATTTGTTGACAACAACAGAAAAGAAGATCACAGACACCGCCAATAAGCGTGGACATCAATTATTTTTTAATTGTATAGGAGTACAGTACACTAATTAAAACTAGTATATCTTGCAATGCCAAAGGCAAAATTAATTATTAATTTTTATTAATATTCAGAAGTAGCACAAGGAATGCATTAATAAAGATTTGGTGGTTGTGACTGAGATCTTGTTTAGCTTTATATTTTAGAAAGGAAAAAAAAAAAAAAGAGGTTTGCTGGCTGGGTCTGACTAGCAAAGCCTGCACTGGAGGGATGATCTTTATTGAAAAGGAGCACACTCTCCAGAGTGGATATTTAGTGACAGAAGATGAGATGTGGAGGAAGATTATTTGAAAACCCCAAAGCTTGTCTATAATGGTTTGACTTGACAACTCTCTACATTCACCTGTAAAAGTGTTATTGTTACCTTAGATACTTTTGGTTATTAAATTGGGTATTTTAGTTAAGCCGTCTTGAATTGACATTTAATAATTCATTTAGGAGCTGTGCACAGAATATTACCCAGCTCACCAAATCCAAGATGAACAGAATTAGTTTTGTGCACTAAAAAGATTTTGACAAGAATTTCTCCTTCTCTTCCCTCGCCCCTCCTCTTTTCTCCTCTTCTCCTCCCCTCTCTGTCCTCCTGTTTTCTTTCCTTCTCTCACAATCCTAAGACAGTCTCTAAGTCTCCCTGTTCTATCTGGCAACGACAGAAGCACATTCGTGGTTTGCAGACGATAGACTTTAAGCCTACCTAAGGGCAGCCTCAAAATTGTGTCAGATGTACATGGGCATCAATCTGCGTTTCCTTTAGTGCAATGGATGGTCTCTCCATTCCTGCAGCCTCTGATTAGATACCCTTCATGTCTGCTCTTTTAGAAGGTGTTTTGCTTTTTAAATCTGTACCAAGAAAAACCCTCAACGAGACCAAAATCCTCCACCCTGCAGTGGTGGGAAGGCTGCTTCAGGAAGGGCAGGCTGTTTAGCCACAAGCTTTAAATGGTTCCCTAACACATGCCCATCGGCCCCAGTGGGTAGAACCATCAGAACCACATTCTCCATTGCCTACCGTTCGGGGAAGGCGCTGCCTCACACAGCCTAATCCTGAATGTTCGCGAATCTTCAAGGGTGAAAAGGAGAGGAATAGAGCATTCACAGCTACAATGAAGCTCCCAGCAGCAGCAGGCAAAACTGCGTGGTGTAGCATATGCAGGGTTCATGCCTTCCCTTCACACCTCAGAATACAACACGACTCCCCAGCAGGCTCAAGCTGTCACCATTCCCATGGGGATGCGGCTCTCTGAAGAACACTTCTTCTACCTGCTGTCCACCTCCCAGAATGCTGCTCCTGGGAAACAGCATTCAGCCAGCCTGAGCAGGCACTGTGCTTCCTCAGACATGTTGGAAAATTGCCTTTGAAAAAGAATCAGACAAAAAGTGGATCTGACTTCACACTGGCAACCTCTCGCGAGACTCACACACCCTGGGGTAGAGTGGCCACACCTTCAGAATCAGCATGGAATCCCAATAAATGCCTTGCCTGGTTGGTTCACTTCATACCATTGCAGTCCAGTGGGAGATAAAGGAGGCTGGCTTCATCAGAGCCAGTGTGGGAAGCATCAGCTGCCTCCAGGAGATGCTAAAGGTAGCTGGGTGGTCCCAGGCCCTGACTCCTAGGAGCTCAGACCCTTAGTGACCCACATCAGGAGAGTGCTCTATCTTCACCTGTCTCTTGATTCCTCTGAAACCACATGGAGGAATATCACAGTGTACATACGCCAGCTAAAAGGCCTTATGATGAATTGTTTTTTTAAAGGTGATTTTTAAGAAAATTATTTCAAACAACAGTTATTGAACATCTACACCACTCTGGGGGCTTTGCTAGGCCCTAGGGATTGAGAATGAACTGAGAAGGTAAGTATATCAGTTAACTATTGCCGCATAACAGACAACTCCAAAATTCAGGGACTTTACAGTTATGTATTACAGACAATGTATGTGGGTTAGCTGGGGTCTGGCTGCTCTAGACCAGGCTTAATTAAGCAGCTCTGCTAGTAAATAGTCCTCTCTTTACTACTGCTCACCTTGTCCCAGCTCTTCTATGCACTAGCTCTGTGATTTCGTGCAAACTACATACTCTTTCTGAAGCTCATCTACAACATGATATGAAAATAGGCTCCATCCCTGCGGATGGCTTGAATATAGTGAGGTCTCGCCAATGGGAGGCACTTAGCACGGTACACTGGCACACGGGAAACAGCACAGGTTGGTTAGGAGTTTCACCAACCAGTCTAGTGCACACACTCGGCTGGGAGAGACCCAAGCTACATCTCTGCTTGCTGCAGATGTAGGTCCTTGTTAATCATGGCTTTTCATCTTTGCTTACAGCTATGTGACACTGCTTTTTGAAGCAGATTTGGGGGAAGATTTGTTTTCATAAATCATGTTTATATGTTACTGAGGCTTTGTTTACTGGATGAGGGATAAGTTCAGAGCATTAGAGTACATGCCTGTAGAAATGGGTGGAGGAGAGAAAAGCCTGGGGGAGTTTTTGAGACATGCAGAGACGTGAGCTGACCCAAGAATCTGGCTTCAAAGTCAGATGGCAGGCTATTATACTGAGAAAGGGCCAGTCCCCAAGTTGAGCTGGGGGAGGTTTCTTTTCCAAGATCCCAGAGTTGTGTTAAGTCCTTGACAGTCTTATCTTGATTGTATCAAGAGCTTCTGGCAGGAGGACCTCTGGTACCCACCATGAAAACCTTGAGTGTGTCACGTTGACAGTGTGTGTGCTAAAAGCACAGAGCCTCAGAAGTGGTTCAGCTCTTGGAAATCAGATGTTGTCAGAGGGAGTTTGCTATGCTGGCTCTGAACTTATCCTCTGTAGGAGCCAGGCAAGCTCCTCCCACCAGCAGGGAAGAGAGTTTTCCTCTCAGGGGCTTTTTGTGTCATCTGTTAGTGAAGACAAGTCCTGAAGTTGCAGAAACTCCTCTGGTTCAAGCACTTGTGTTTAAGTAGAGCATGAGATGCTGTCTAGAGTGGCTAAAGGAGCTTTAACAGCAAGGAGGGCCCTCAGGCTTCTGGCCAGTGAGCATGAACATGGGATCAAAGAGGTTTTTTTGTTTTTTTCAAGCTCTCAAACTATTCCACTTTAAATATGTACTCACACACAGATCATTTCAGTTCAGTTCAGTGGCTCAGTTTTGTCCGACTCTTTGCGACCCCATGAACCAGAGCATGCCAGGCCTCCCTGTCCCTCACCAACTCCTGGACCCAACCAAACCCATGTCCATTGAGTCGGTGATGCCATCCAATCATCTCATCCTCTGTTGTCCCCTTCTCCTCCTGCCCTCAATCTTTCCCAGCATCACGGTCTTTTCAAATGAGTCAGCTCTTCACATCAGGTGGCCAAAGTATTGGAGTTTCGGCTTCAACATCAGTCCTTCCAATGAACACCCAGGACTGATCTCCTTTAGGATGGGCTGGTTGGATCTCCTTGCAGTCCAAGGGACTCTGAAGAGTCTTCTCCAACACCACAGTTCAAAAGCATCAATTCTTTGGCACTCAGCTTTCTTTACAGTCCAACTCTCACATCCATACATGACCACTGATCCATACATGACCACTGGAAAAACCACAGCCTTGACTAGACAGACCTTTGTTGACAAAATAATGTCTCTGCTTTTTAATATGCTGTCTAGGTTGGTCATAACTTTCCTTCCAAGGAGTAATTTCCGTTTTATTTTTGTCAATACCCAGCTTGCTTGTCACCTCCTCTGGACTTCTCCAGCAATAATGCCATCCGTCTCCTCCACAGGAGCACCAGCTCCATCCATGGTTCATGCCTCTGTGGCATCACTCAGCCTTGTGATTTTGAGTGGATCCATCATACTCTGGACTATAGGCCCTTGAACTGCTGAGAGGGCTCTGGCTTCCTCTTCCTTCTGTATTCTCACTGCCTAGTATAGGCACTGGCTCTGAAACAGTTTTCGGGACATGTGAGATTGAGCTGAAAGAACCCAGGTTTTTAGGTAGAAGGAAAATAACTCTAAACATAAACTCAGATCTGTAAGAAAGGATGAGGAGCACCAAAAATGGTAAGTAGATGAAAAAATCTATACTATACTATGCAATATTTTTTAAAAGATAACCTTTGAAGGATGGAGATATAGATATACAAACACAACACAAACAAACATAGATATAGATAACAGTGTAGTTAATAATATCTGTAGAATTAAAATGCAAGGTCAAAGTAGCACAAAGGATGGCGAGATGGGAAGGGAAAAGTAGACTTGTAATATTTGAAGTTCTTACATTATACATAAAGTGCCATGACATAATTTGAAAGTGGCCTAAAACAAGGTAAAAATACACTTGGAAAACCATGAGCAATTAAAACAAATGGAACAAAAAGGTATACTTAATATGTCCAAGGTAGAAATAAAATGGAATACTAAAAAGTGCTTAATAGATTGAAAAGAAAGTAGGAAAGAGAAAAAAAAGAAGAAGAAAAGAGATCACATATAAAACAAATAGCAAGATGGTAGATGTAAATTCTAGCATATTAATAATTACATTAAATGTAAATAGCCTAACATACCAATTAAAAGCCAGAGATTATTAGATGATGAAAAATCAAGACAATATATGATTAATATTTCCATATGGGATTGCTTCTGTGCATCTTAGGGAAATTTATATATTTCTCCAAATAACGAGTCTGATAAATATCAGCCTAGAAATTGGGAAAACAGGAGAGTTATAAATCTTGAGTGTAAATTAAAGCTTCACAATAAATATAGACACATTATTGGTTCTAAGAAATCCACTGATATCAACCCAAGAGCAAGAGAAGGATGCATTGTTAGGCAGAGTCCAAAACTAATAACCATTTATAGCAGCTAGGAAAGGAGCAGGTGAAAGAAGGAGCTGCTGTTGTATTATAAACTTGTGAATATGGCCCTATCATCTACTAACAGTAAATCATTCCTGCAAATATAATAACTATTAATAAGTTTATAAAGCATATTTTATGTAAATCCTGAGTGCTGTTTCCAGAACTACAAGCTTTGAATTCAAAATAAGTCCCTAAATTGGTATTTTTAGCACATGAGCCTGTGCCATGGTATATGTGTTGTTTGACAGGTGATTCAAATGTTACACTACATGAATACCATCCCATAATGTTCACTAGCATATTCCAATGGTGTAATAATCATAATAGGCTGTAATGCTTTGTAAGTACTTTTAATAGGAGAAATACAAATAGTGGACTATGTGAATACTGTATAATACTCTAAAATACTATTAGAAATTGATGTTAAATCAATTTCTATGTTAATCATCAACAGTTTCTATGTTTAACATCTTTGGATGTTAAATCTGAAGATCGACAGTTACGACGCCAAAACCAAAATCAAGACGAGCTGACAAAATATTTTTATTGTTAAAAAGGAAATAATTTTATCTGAAGGAACAGGTCTGCTAAAGCCCAATCTGTGGAGACTTTAAATGCACCCTGAATTCAACCAACTTCAATGAAAAAAGGAAAGAAAATTTTCTACATTTGTAACATTTATCATGAAACAGGTAAATCTGACTGCACAGGAAAATTAATGCTTTGTGTGCTTAACTTTTTTTTAAAGAATGACACCGTTTTTATTGAACACAGTTATAAACTTTATTATTACTGGTTTAATCATATCTTTTTGATGGAAGCAGAAATGCAAAGGAAGACACTTTGTAAATATGATATTAAATAATTATTTTTCAATAGTTGAAATAGTAAGAACTGGATTTATAAATCCTTTAACATTTTCCCCATGTACCTTAATTGGTAAATATAAAATTAAATTTGTTGTTATTCAGTCTCTAAGTCATGTCTGACTCTGCGACCCATGGACTGCAGCAGGCCAGGCTCCTCTGTCCTCCACTATCTCCAGGAGTTTGCTCAAATTCATGTCCATTGAATGAATGATTTGTTATCTCACAATCTTATCCTCTGCCACCCCATTCTCCTTTTGCCTTCAATTTTTCCCAGCGTCAGTGTTTTTTCAAATGAATCGGCTCTTCACGTCAGGTGGCCAAAGGATTGGAGCTTCAGCTTCAGCAACAATTCTTCCAATGAATATTCAGGGTTGATTTTCTTTAGGATTGACTGCTTTGATATCCTTGCAGTCCAAAGGACTCTCAAGAGTATTCTCCAACAACACAATTCAAAAACATCAATTCTTTGGTGCTCAGTCTTCTTTATGGACTAACACTCACATTTGTACATGACTACTGGAGAAACCATAGATTTGACTATATGGACCTATGTCAGCAAAGTGATGGCTCTGCTTTTTAATATGCTGCCTGGGTTTGTCATTGGCACCAGTGGTAAAGAACCCACCTGCCCATGTAGGAGATGTTAGAGACACGGGTTTGATCCCTGGGTTGGGAAGATCTCCTGGAGGAGGGCATGGCAATCCATTCCAGTATTCTTGCCCGGAGAATCTCATGGACAGAAAAGTCTGACAGGCTACAGTCCATGGGGTCACAAAAAGTCGGACATGACTAAAGCAACCTAACAGGCATGTTATATGATAAACTAGGTTTATCATAGCTTTCTTTCCAAGGAACAAGCGCCTTTTAATTCCATGGCTGCAGTCACAGTCCACAGTGAGTTTGGAGCCCAAGAAAGTAAAATCTGTCAGTGCTTCCACTCTTTCCCTTTCTATTTGCCATGAAGTGATAGGACCGCATGCCATGATCTTAGTTTTTTTAAGTTGAGTTTCAAGCCAGCTTTTTTTACTCTCCTCTTTTACCCTCATCAATACTATAAACTTAAATAATATTCTGTCAATTCTTTAAACATATCTGAATGAAAAATTTTTAAAGAGTGATAGCTTTTAAATTTCATGGTACTATTTTCTTTTTCAAATTTATAAACTTTATATGGCATTTATTTTGTGTTAATATTTCCCTTTCAGATGGAGATTATTTTACATGTCACTGAAAAATTTATGTGTAAATATGTACTTCAGCAAAACAAAACAGTGAAATGAAAAATATGGGATAACTCGATTTAAGAAATTCCCAAGAATTCCTTGGAATTTTATTTTTTGTTGCTTAATATCAAAGATTAATATCTACCTACAAGAAACCTATTTTAAAAATAAGGCACACATAGCTTACAAGAAAGAGATAGAAAAAGGTATATGATACAAAATTAATTACGTAAGTAGAGTCACATAGGACTAAACTAATTGACAAAGTAGACTTCAGTGCAAGGAATATTAGAATATTAGAGACAGAGATATTTCTTAAGACACAATACTTAGAATCTTCAAAAAACACAACAAACAAACATGTATGTACCGAAAAATGTATCTTTGAAGTGCATAAAGCAAATCATTATTGAATTAAAAGGAAAAGAGACAAATACAAAATACAGTTGAAGATTTCAACACTCCTCTCTAGTAATTGGTAGAACAAGTTTAAAGTCTGTAAAGATACAGAAATATTTAGTGACTATATCAATCAATAAGAGTTCATTCCCATTTATTGAATATTTTACCCAATAACAGCAAAATACAATTTTATAAATTTGATCTAGAACATTTACCAAGATAGATAATATGCTAAGTGATTTTTAAAATGTGAATGTGTTTATATATTGTATCCTATCATATTAGGAATATATCCTGGAGTCATACATGAACCTCCTGGAGTCATGTATGAACCACCACCACCACCACCACCACAAATGAAATTAAGTAACTTCTCACAATGAAAACTACAAGTCCAGATGGCTTCATTGGTGAATTAAGTCAGGCATTTAAAGAAGCAGAATTGCATCTTACATGGGAGCTAAGTTCTAATGTCCCCCATCAAGATTCTTAGCTCCAAGAGTTAGAAGTAAAATCAAACTAATTCAAGACCAAGAAAAATTACTAGAAGGATTTTGAGAAATCTTTATATCCAGCAGGCCTGTAGACAGGGATCATGGGACTGGAAAAGATGCCTGATCACTCCACAGAAGCCATGTGGTCAGTACTGCTGAGCCCAAACCTTCTGGCCAAAATCGCCAAAACCACAGAGCTTACACATTCATCTCTCATGTGGTCGCTATGCTATGGGTGGACATAAGAAATAAGATGTGGACACACTGCCACCATCTCTGTAGAATGATTACTCACAGTCCCCACTTCAATGTTTCATTAAGGGTTAACATGTCCTTTTGTCCTATTTGCAAAACAAATTAGAAAAATATGTTGTCATTTCAACCTCTATGGAGGCAGGCAGGCTCTGTCTTATAAACGTGAGAAAGAGCTCATATATAGGAAGGAACATCAGATGCTGGGGCACTTATAATACCATGTGCTCAATAACGCATGTAAGTAAAAAGAAAAATGTGTAATCCAGAACATCCCCCCCAAAAATAAAAAAAATCCCTTAAATCTTTTAGGTGTATGTCCACGTACAAATATGTCAACTTTCAGTAAGTCCAAGAGGGTCATTTGTTTTCACTAGTATTGGAATAAATTGTTACTATGTTAGTAGAGCAGCAAATGACATAACTGGATTGCACGGAGATCACAGAAGATTTTTTTTTTTGGTGGCGGGGGGGCTTCACTAGGTCTTTGTTGGGGCTTCCCTAGTGACTCAGACAGTAAAGTCTGCCTGCAGTGCGGGAGACTGGGGTTCAATCCCTGGGTCGGGAAGATCCCCTGGAGAAGGAAATGGCAACTCACTCCAGTATTCTTGCCTGGATAACCCCATGGATGGAGAAACCTGGCAGGCTACAGTCCATAGGGTCGCAAAGAGTCGGACACAAATGAGCGATTGTTGGGGACTCTGTAATTGCGGTGAGCAGCTTGGTTGTCCCACAGCACGTGGGATCTTAGTTCCCTGACCAGGGATGGAAACCTGGTCCCCTGCATTACAAGGCAGATTCTTAACCACTGGACCATCAGAAAAGTTCCAATGTTTTTAAATACATAAGTTTTTCTTTATTTTAAAACACTAGACCTACACTACAGTAGTGAATGTTCACACTACATCAAACTGAAAGTGAAAGTGAAAAGTGAAGTCACTCAGTCGTGTCCGACTCTGCAACCCCATGGACTGTAGCCTACCAGGCCTCTCTGTCCATGGGATTTTCCAGGCAATAGTCCTGGAGTGGATTGCCATTTCCTTCTCCAACATCAAACTAAGGGCATGACAAACACTACCAGACACTCTACTTAAATTATTATTTTTCTTTTCCTTCTTTTTATCCTCCTGCATTACTTCCCAGTTCCTCCCAGTTCCATTCCTTTCTTCTTCCTCTTCCTCCCCTTAACCCCTCTTCCCCTTCCTCCTCCTCTTCAGCAAAGAACCCCATTAGTTGCTCATATGATAGGGCTTGGCTGTTTTGCTCCATCTTCCTGACAGCAGGAGCAGAGATTTTGTCAACATTTTCTTACATCACTCTCTTATATCAAGTCCAGAAAAAAAAAAAAAAAAAGTTGAACTTTTCCTTTACAGATGGGCAAGCTGACATCTAAACAGGGACAGGACTCATCAGAAAAAAAAAAAAAAAGAACACGGCAGTGCCCATCAGTACTAGAGCCCAGACTACTTACTCACGCATCTCCTTCTATTTACTTTCTTACTTTCAAGAGTCCAGACTTTGAGATGGGAGGCTAGACTCTCTTGGCATTAAGAGTTCCACAGAGCCATTGTTCTGAATTTATTTCCTGCTTCCCAACCCTGTGATAAGAATATCCTAGAAACTGGATTTTTCTATAAAAAAATCTTTCTCCATGTGGACTGTATACATTCTGCCTCAAATTCTCTTTGGCAGTTTCACAGTTTAAAAATACTTGAGCATCTCTTGAATGTTGTTTCTCCTCCTCATTGTAAGACTGCACTTTTCACTGCGTTAGCTCCAGGAATGCCTTCCTTCCCTGCTGGAGCCACTGCCTCTTCCAACTCCCGATTCTCTCCATGCCGACTTTCCATTAAAACATCTTTCCCAAGCCCATGCTTGAATTTATTCTCTTCAAATGAACTCCAAAAGTGTGAAGAACTTAAACTTCTTTCTTCATGCACTCCATAAACCTTTAGTTAGACTCAAATATGAAAACCTAAGTTCAAAACATCTGGAAAACAATCTCTAGTCCTGTTTCCCTGGAAAATAGATATACCAGCTGGACCACAAGTCCATAAAGGCCTTATGTGGACTAGATGTGAAAGAAAGCACATGGAATGGTCTAGAGGTTGACCTAAATAATGATAAGAAATTTCTGTCCCTACACTGACATTTTTTCTCCTGGGACTGTGGAGCAGAGGGTTGGGATCATTGTAATCCTCAATTTGCAACATATTTCCACCATCCATCTATGCAAAACCCATCTTTTGATTTGTCTATTTATTTATTCTCTTTTAACCCCATCCCCATAGACAACCGCTGTTATCTGTTCTTTAGTCTCCATTCTTGGCAAGTGCATACTGTTACCAGTGCGCATGTATTTTAATTTATACAGATGTTAAGATCCATATTGCTTTGTGTGCATAATAATCCATTGCTCAGAATTACTTCACATCTCTACATTTTACCGATCTTCTCAGGACTAGGCATACAGGCTCCCAATTCCTGCTTCTACAGTTAATGCTGTGACTAATATCCATGTGTTATTTGCAAAATTGTTATTTGCTAGGATTCCTGGATCATAGGTACAGTGTTTGCTAGAGTAGGTCACCCAGATTGCCTATTCAGGACCAACAAAACCCCAACTACTGGGAGGGTTGGCTGCCCTCTTCTCTGAGTCCCTCCCAGGGGACTTACAGAGCTGCTTTACCCAAGATCCAGGGCCCTCTAGCTCTGGACCTCCCTGTAAAATAATGTGACAGGTGAGATCTTGTGGTGACTATATTTCAATTCAATTTCTCTTATCAATTTCACTCCTTGGGACATTGATCCTGAGCGTGCTCTCCAGGAAATTCCCAGCATGCACTGCTCATTCAACATCTATTTGCCAGGAAACTGTGGGCAGTGTGTGTGTTTAATAGTGCTAAGTAGTCATGGATGCTCCAGCAGAGCGTAAGTGTCTTATAATCCTTCGTCCCTACAAACACTGGGGGTTTTATAGCAGTCCAATTTTTGTAAAGGTATAAAACGGTATCTTAAAATTTTTTTTTCTGCATATCTCTGATTACTAATGATGTTCAGCTTCTCCATTTATACTTATCAGCTTTTAGAGATTCCTCTTCTGTAAATTTCCTTAACATAGAATTTGACCATTTTCTCTTGGGGTTACTGTCTAGGTATTCATCCCTTTTCAATTTAAAATATTGTAAAATCTCCCATTCTATCCTTGGTTTATTAACTTATCTGATGTGTCCTCCAAAAGCCTTCAATTTTGAAGTGAGTAAATCTGGCAAATATTGTTGCCTATCTTTTCAGTTTTTAAAATTCTGTTTAGAAAATACCTTCTCCCTATGTCACAGCAATGTTTTCTTCTAATAATTGTTTATTTTTTACCATTCATATCTACATCTTAACTTTTCATTTTTCAATCCACTTAGAGTCCACTTGAATGTGATGTTAAGTAGAAATCTTCTTTTATATTTCTCTATGGATTGATCTAGTTTTCTCAAGAATACCTACTAATGAATTCAGCCTCTCTCTGTAGATCTCTGATACTATCTGCTCACCGGTCTATTTACTCTTTGCCAATACCACACTGTGTATACTGGTATGACTTTGTAATATGACTCTACTTTTGGTATAACAATTCTTAAATAGTCTCCATTTGATTATTGAATTAGCTTTTTTATATCTTTCACTGAATTTTAGAGTAATTTTAAAACAAATTTAAATTTTAGAACAAATATGTAAATTTTCTCAAAATTCCCACTGGAATTTATATTTAGATTGAATTAAATTTAAGTACAAGAGAATTGGCCTGCTTAGAATATGACCATGTTTATAATATAAATTTATCATCAGAGCTTTTAAAGTGTTATTTCTGTAAACTTTATGTGTTGTGGATATTGTGAGTGATATTTTACTTTTTAAATCATTTTTCCTGGATGCTTATAGCTGGCAAAATGAAATACTATTGATTTTTGTAGTTTGGTGGTCTATCCAGCTATCTTGCTGAACTTTCTTATTAATTCTGTTGATTATGGATTTTTCTTTTTATGTGTTTTGTTTGGTAGATGAACATATCAAGCGCAAATGATGATGGTTTAAACCGTCCCCTTTCAATCTATAGTTTTCTTCTCACTGATCTCTCTTCCCATTGCCAGCATCATGGAACACTAATAGTTCATTCCAATTTATATTCCTTAATACTAAAAAAACAATTGCTTTTCATTCTTAGTTTGCAAAAGAGTTTAAGCTATAACTAGATGCTAACACTTTCTTTATCCTAAAAGTGCAGAATGTAAGTATACTAAATATGAACGCATTAGTGTGTCTCTTTCAGTCCCTTCCCTAAGCCCTTTTGCAAAGCATTTTGTTTCTGTGACTCTTTCTGAGCACTTCATGGCATTAGCTCCCAGCTACAAACCTAGGCCTAGAAGCCCTCCCATGCTTGCTGCTGTGTCTTTCTGCCATTACCCTAAAAGAAGAAAATGCCTGGACCAATAAGGATGAGGTCTCATGGAACCGAGTTGCCTCAGTTAGGTCCATCCAGGTCAGTTGAGTCCATCTTACTTGCAGATGCAGGAATGCAAAGCCATTCCAGCCAAAGTTAATGGAGCTGCCCAGTCAAGATCAGCCAACACTCCCCGCTGGTCATTCCACAGATGTGTGAGCTCAATAAATGCTTATTGCTACATGCACTGAAATTACGTGAAATTTAGTTACACTGAAATTGTTGACAGCAAAGTGTTGCGTATCAGTGGTCTCTATAGTTACCATCCCAGGTAAAAATTCCAGCCAATAAAAGGAAGCTCTCACACCACCTCCCTGCTCACCACAGCCCCTGCCCCTCCCCAACAGTTGCCCACCCACATGCAGTGAACGGACCATTGTCTCACCCACACAGATTAGAAATATTGCTGGTGGCCCCTTGGGGTCTTCTTCAGTCATTTCCCCAGGATGTAGACATGATTGAGTTCCCTAGGAGACCCAGGAAACCTGGATAACTGGACCACAACCTCTGCCCTAACAAAAAAGACCACCAAATAACCCAAATATGTCTTGTGCCTCTAAAGCTCTTTGGAATCACAAATAGTTGTATGCAGAGCCCTCAGTTGAGATCCCCAAGAGAAAAGAGAGCAATTTCAGGGAAGGCAGCAGGCTTGGTAGGTTTTTCTTATCAAAGGAGAATTTTGTCAACCATTCATTCTGCTTCAACTTCTTTGGCTAGTGGTGTTGCTGCCAGGGGGCGTTGTCTGAACCTGCAGCTGCTAGGTTGGTGAGCCAGCCAGCATCCTTGGTCGGGAACCATGATTTTTTTTTAACTAATTCTTATTGTTGTCCACTTCACAGTTTTGCTGCTGCGCTGTAGACCTGAGTATCAATTTTACTTGAAAATGCTGCAAAAACAAAAAGGTAATGCCACTTCCCACACTGTTTCAAAAGGTTTTTAAGTGGAAAAAGGTATTTAGTATTTTTAATAAGCATCTTCAATACTATTGAGTTGGTTTCTTTGTTCATATCACAAGATTAATTATGCTGTCAGACACTTTCAAGGCCTGCTTAACAAAGATTCAGTGATATAATGGTTTGCTTTGCACTGCCTTTTTTCTGCATAGCAATCACAATCAGCATTAGACAATTTAAAACCCTTTCACCAGCCGGAAGTTCTGAAGAGCCTTTTAATCAACAAAAGTAATTTTGCAAACAACTAGATACAGCATTTTTCATATTAACTAACTTGCATTTAAACTCTGCAGGCTTGATTCTTCCTGGGTCTCTGATTCCAGGAAACTGGGTTATTCCGATGGCCTAGAATTTAAAAGTGGGGATCACAACATATTGTCTGCCCTGGGAACCCCCCAATTTTCACATCCCATTTCTCTACTCTGCTTATTAAAATGATACCATTGGTATGCAAATGTAATTCATTCATTTTAATTATCTCTTTATATATATATATATATCTTATCTAATCCATTAAACTCTTTTTTAAAAAAAAATTTGGCTGCCCAGAGGGCTTCATCTTGCTATTTTTTGTAACAACAGCAATTTATGTTAGTATGTTGTGGTTTTATATAATTTTGTTTTAATTTGGTTATTTTTCTTTTTTGATTACTTGTGTCTTCCTGGACTGAGAGAATTCTACTATCATCGCTTTTGAGATTTTAAAATTCAAAATTTTTTGAGATTGAAAATAATCGAGTTGAAACCTGAATTCCCTGCTCACACAGTGGCACAGTGGCAGCCCCATACAAAACTGAAGGTTGTGAGGTTTGGTGCTTGGAAGATACTTTCTTTGGGAACCATCGCAGGGAGACAAACGTGCTTAGCTTTTTTAAAAATCAGGCAGGTTTTTAAAAATGAAACTAACCTGTTAATGACACCTTTAAAACATTCATTTTAAAAAAGAAAAAAAAAAAAAGAGGAAGGGATGGCCCAGCAGCATTGGTAATTTGTACGGTGGCTGTGTGTAGTAATTAGCAACTGCAGCAGTGGTGTCCACCCTCTAAACCTCTGTGTGTTTGACACTATTTCAGCCCTGGCGAGAAGTGACCCTGGGATCTGGAGCCACAGGACACAAGGAGCAAGTCCTGTCACAAGAAATAACAGGGTCAGGAGACGCAACTAATGAAGTCATAGCAACTGGTGTACCGAGCCAATCAGAAGAGGCGCCAATCTGTAAATGAGGATATAATTAGCAGAAAAAATAACATGCTTTGGTTGAATTCGAGGGGAGCCTGTAATGACTGGATATTGAGAAAGATTCCAAAAGATTAGAGCAAACATTATGCAACAAAGAATACCTAATTAGGGGAAAAAAGTGAATATGCCTTAATTAGAGGGAAGTACATGATTGAAAGACGCAGCGTTGTCTTTTAATATGAATGTAGTAATGAAGGTTAGTGCATAGCTCCTGGTTGGGCTGAGCCGAGCGCTCGGTGAATTAGCAGGAGCAGCACACACAGCTCTTCGCAGATGATGCTCTGTAGAGGGATGCTCACAGAGGCCCTGAGCCAGCTTTGCCCACTGAGGTGCCCACAGCAGAAGCTGGTCATAGCTGGTCATCTTGGCCCCAGAAGCCTCTTGCCTCCTGGGATATAAACACCCCCAAGACTTGTCATGGAGCTTAAAATGCACAAAATAAATCAATAATTGTGCAAAAAATATGTCCACGTGTCAGCATCTAGGAACCTTTGATAGTTTCCTTCCAGATGTATAACTGGCAAGGTTTGGATGTTGTTTAGAAAATTAAAACAGAGCCATCTTCCTTCCAGGTCAGCTAGTCCAAGCAGGTCCCTCTAGTCACCCCAGCAGGGATGTGGGAGTTTTTATGATCCATGACAATGAAAAAAGAATGTTATCAGCTACCCTTCCTTTACTGCAGCAGGCATTTCAGAATACAAGCCACTACTAATTTTTCCTCTAATAGACAAACTACATGTTATTTTACTTCCTCTCTTTTTCCCTTTTTCCCCGAACTGTTCTGAGTATTGATTTTCATTTATTTTACACGATTCTTAATTGTCATCATTAGCTATCTATGCCACATCCCCCTGTTTAAATATGCCCTGTCAATTTTTAAGCATATTTATAGATTAATTTAAATGTGTTTTTAAATTTATGACTGCATACCTTTGGTATGTTTGTAACATTAAAATACTTATGGTACAGAATTTTTTAATTAAAACTATTCATCAAAGGAAGTCCAGGTAGCGAGCATCTCTTGTGTGCGGTGGGGGTTCTGGCAGCCAGAGCAAGCAAAATAATAGGTCAATTAAAAAAAATCTAAAGATAGCGTTTGCAGAGACCCAATTGTTTAACGAGCATTTGCCAACCGATCCCCTCAAATTAAATTATGAACTTGCTTTTTTTAGTTATGGGCATCAGGGCTGCATGTGGCAGAAGGAAAGAGAAAGAGGCTGAGAAAGATAACTGCTCTTGCCTGGCTGCCTGCACACAGGGTTTGCTTCTTGGGGTCTGACTGGCTGGGCAACAGACACCCCTTTCTGGAAACTGACACTGGAAACTGCAGTCAAGTTCGCACTTCTTGTATCCAGGTGGCTCTGGTCTGCATGGCCATGCCAACTTTGTTTGGACCTCGTAAGACCCATAGCTTTACCCTGCCAGGCTTCACCTTGAGAACCTGCTCCTCTCTGCTGCTACTGAAATGGACTTTCTCACGGCAGTTACTGGCTAGAAAAAAAATCTCTTCTGTTCCTTGCCCACGTGTGCTCCTAACTCACTTTGCGGAAGTGTCAGCTGCCTGGAGAACAGGAGGACCATCTGAAACGAACAGTGCATCAAGGCTGCCCTTAGCTGGTGCTTCCCAGGGATGCTGCTGTGGCTGTTTCTGAACAGGAGCACTGGCCTGGAGGGCCACTCGGAGGAGGCAGACCGTGATTAGTTAAAAAGCCAAACCACATCCCAGAAGGCGGTTGTTGGGGCTCTGTGTCAAAGTCCTGGAAATAACCAGGTGCTCTGGGGCTCTCCAACCAGGAATGGGTAAAAAGAAAGGCTCAGCTTCATCCTACTCGGCCTACTGTCAGGTCAAAGGGTGGACTTGATGCTGGGTTTTTAAAATTCCTCATTCTTCCTGTCTTATTCTCTCTTGGGTAGACCATAAATTTTTGTATTTTCTTTTTATTTTCTAATAGTTGTCTTTTAAATTAGTAAATCATGGACCCAGGATCTTGATAATAAGTTTCATATTTCCTACACTTCAAAAATAGCATTTCCTAAAAGCAAAAGGGATGTTTTTTGTCAGTATCTATATTTTCATAATATTTGATCAGTATTTTTTCTATTTATCATTCTTACAATTTTTAGATTCACCTTCTTGTTTAGATTATCACAGACCCAACACAAATGAGAATGCTGCTTACAAACAGGATATGATTTTTCAACATAGCAAATTATTTATGATATTTCAAACATTTGGAATGGATAAAATTGACTTACACCCTACTGCTATTTTTATGTTTTATATTTAGCTGACTTTGGGGTGGAAATATTAGTGATAGGGCTAAATTTCAGTCCCTAAATACACAGCCTCAACAATAAAATGCTTTTCACAGTGTTCTAACATGAATTAGGTCGTATCAAATTTATTTTGAATCAAATGTTAGAAAAGTGAAACACTTCTATAAATTTGCCAGTTGGATATAGGGCAGCTGGGAGATTGCTCACTTGACTTCCTCACCAGGTTTGGGCCCTTTGGGGGGCATCCAGGGAGCAAAATCAGCTTACATATAAATATTTGGGTGGCCAATAGGAAAGCTGTTTCATGCACATCCTGCCATTCACTCCCTGATTTATTTCTGATGTGAGCTCTTATCAGAACGTCCCCACTGACAAGAGGGGGGCAAAGGCAGACCATAATAGAGATAGCTAATGGAGCAAGGTTACATTGAATTGGACCAAATCCTCCTTTTACCCGACTTTGAATGCTAAATGAATCACTCAGATTTATATGGAGGTGGGAGCTCCAGAAGGTCCTCATCAGGTCAAAATAGGGTTACAATTCAATAAAACGCGTGGCAATGCTTTATTGACTAATGAACCCACCGTGCCGCCAACTGCTGTATTTTACTGTCGTCGACCATAACTGCCTGGCAATTACACTGTGAGTGTTTGCTAAAGACGTGCCTGTCTTTCCCCAGATCTGGAAGCAGGTTCAGAGAAGAGAGGCTCTGGGAGGAAGCACGTCTCTCACCTCTCCCGAGTCTTCCGGGGACAGAAGCCAGGTACCAATAATAACAGTGCAAACAAGTTGATGCTGCTATTTTTAAATAAGCTGTTATTATTGACTAACAGAGGTTGCCGTGGGTGGGATGACAAAGACTGGGAGCCAGAGAGTTGCTGCAAAGACTTCCACTAGAGAGCTCGCTAATGAGAAGCAGCTAAGCGCAGAGTCAAATGCTGGTGGCCATCCTTTCTGCTCCATCTTCTCTGGAGAGCTGCTGGCTGGCGGCTCTGTTTGAGATCTCTTCACTCTTCAGTCTCTGCCATCCACCAAACATTTCGTCTGTGGACATGTCACATCATCAGGTAAGGTGAGGAGCTGATGGCAAGAAGAATGCCATGGCAGAGATGAGATTGACAACAATCAGGGGTATTTTTGGGTAGAAGGATCTTCCCTGGCTTCAAATGTAGAGCATGCTTCCTGCACACAGGGAAGTTTCAGGGTTGTACTCCTGGTCTGTGGCCACATTCACTTCCTCTCTGAAGTCTGTTTTCCTAGCAGCAAAAAAAAAAAAAAAATTGAAGACTGCGATCTCTAAGGGCCTTCTAGTGGGACATCCACAAGAGCCGGATTGATGGCACTCACTTCAGAAGATGATGCCCTGAAGGATGATGCCCCGGAGGTGTTGTTAGTTTCCGTGGCTTCAGTCCCTCCCACCAGTCAGGACACACCATCACGAATGTGTCACTTAATGCGTCCTCTGTTCTTACCAGAAGTAAGGCTGGTCCAACTCTACTCCATGGCCAGGTCAATGGGGAAATATCTACCTCTGTGGAGGGGGCCATTCACCTCTGCCCAAACTCCAAATGCAAAGTCCAGTGCTGGGGACATAATGGGAATTTGTGACACTCGGCGGAGAACTTTAGGTCCATAAACCATAGACAGTATGTAGTCGTTCATCTGTGACAGACATAATAGGAATAATCATCACTTAATAAGCAATCAAAGGCTAATTAAATGTTACTAATATACATTACAAAGATTCTTTTCATTTTTTTTTTCCTCACACTTCTTCAGAATACCCTTTGCGAGAGTGTAGAGGAAAAGATGCTGCACATGAATACTGAGGAAAATACTGGGGAAAAAAGTCTTCTTCAGTGGAGCTGAGGAAGAGCCATCACTCACTCCTTGACATCCCTTCAGAAACTCTGCAGGCAGGTGGGTTCACAGAGCTGAAGTGGGGGCTGCACAGAATGACCTGGACATTCTGCAGACTTACAACCAGTGTGGCCAAGGTACTGCCCCACGCTGCCAGCCCCCATCCTGTGTGGCAGCCTCTCCCTGTGAAGACTCCATGCCTGATTCACCTGCGTGGCAGCAGGTACCGAGCTATGCAGTAAAAGTACTCTTTAAAAGCCTCTGAATCCCTTATACTTGGCGGCTTCTGACTCTGGGGGAGGGCCGTGCTCACCCCAGGGTGGGAGGACTCGGTGGGTATGCACAAAGATCCTTCGGGATCAAAGGACCTTCCCCTCGGTTGCTGGGAATGTTGGTAGTAGACAACTCTCTGCTGAATTCCTCTACAAAAATTACTCTCCTCTGAGGACAGTTGCCTCCTTGAGGTCATATGGCAGCCCTGGGGGATGCCCATGTCCAGTGACAAGTCAGGTGGGTATACAAAGGTAGGCAATTCCGAAGGTCCACCCCAGTTCCTGAGCTCCCTGTGGGGTTGGCCAAGGCTTGGGCATAACTGCCTTTCCAGTTCAACTTCTCCTTCTACTCAGTCCTGCTTTCCTCCCTGAAGCACTGGTTGATGCCAAGCACAGTATTGAATAAGCCTCCCGCCTAAAAATCTATGGCCCAGAGTCTATTTCCTGCTCCTCTACCCCAGAGCCCTGTATGGTGGCTGAGCTGCAAGTTCACTGTGTGAGGATTTGATCCAGACACTCAGTTCCTAGCCCACTGTGGCTCTGAGCTAGGCTCTCCAGACACAGACCTGAGCCAGAAAGGTCTCCTGAGAAAATGGTTCCTGCGAGAGCATCCTGAGTTGAGGTTTATAGGAGATGGAACGAACAGAATAGGGCAAGAGGAAGATTCCAGCAAGACGGGGTCTCAGGGACGTTCTAGTCTTGAATTCATGGGGAGAGTGTTCTGGAGCATAAACCACAACTGGAAGCCAATGCCTTTTATATCAGTCAATCATTGATTGTGGTTGTCATGGTGATAAGAATCAGGGCATAGCTTCTTGAGGGGTAGCTCCCATGGCAAAGAGCAGTTCTCCAGAGAAGGAGCAACTGAGAGCCGGTACCCTGGGGAACGGGTGGGCCCAGTGTCTACTCTACCACTTGTCCTTATGCCGGGAAAAAAGCTTGTCGCCCATGAGCTGTGTCCACCCTGGTCCCAGGAGACTCATTCCATTCATTTCCTGTCTGAACCATCATCACAGATGACTTAAGAGAAAGGATGCTCTTATATTTGCATGTTTAAAAAATTTTGTTTTGCAAGCCTTTTCTCATCTGCAGTCTCCTCTTTTCTTCACAACCACACTGAAGTAGGTAGAATCGGTGTTGCTATTCCATTTCACAGATGGGGAACACCAAGTCCTAAGAGAGGCCAGACCAAAAGTCACCCATTTTGAGGCAGAGGTGGGGCTCAACACAGCCCTCCAGTGTGTAACTCAGGGTACTGGAAATCAGGCAGGGATCCCTGGTGCCATCACCAGTGGAAGAGCCCATGATATTGTCTATGAAGTGCACAACCTGTGCAACTGTATCAAGCTACCCCGGGCCCACTCATACTGACCTGAGCTGGAGTCAGTCCACCCTAGAGACCATGGGGATTCCCCTCTAACCTGAGTCAGCCACTTTTCACTGGTCTATTGTACTCTACTCTGCCTCCCACTGTCTTCTTTTCCCTCTCAAAGTTTCTGCTTTTCAGAACTTCAGCTTGCAAGAGTTTTCAGCTTGTCACTATGGCTCTGGCTTTAACCAGACCTAACTCCCTAAAACCAGCCTGCTAATGGGCAGTCCCTGCCCCAACCCAACAACATTTTTCTTACTCTCCCATTCCTCAGAGTATATTGGCTCAGCTTATCTTTTGATGCTGGGTCAGAGGTCACAGGCCAGTTGACGGATTGTTGGACTTCTGATCTTCATCCAGACCCAGGTCACTGGGTGGGATTACCTGGTACAAAAGGGTGGCCAGTGCCCTTCACAGGGTCTGTGAGGGCAGACCTCTTTAGTGCACCAGGTCTGGATTGTCACCTCTTAGGGCATCAGGGGCAGATTGTGAACTGAAGCTCTTTCCAACTCTGAATTCTGTGATCGTAAGCCCCAAACCATACCCCTTAGAAAAAAACCACAAGGACAACTCACCATCTGGATGGCTGACCCATTTGCTGATATCTTCCTAGTCAAGCCACCAGGCTGTAGACAAGATCTCAGCAGGCTGTGCCCACAGACAGCATGCATCAGTGTCTCACATGGTTATCCATGGGATCAGTACATCTGGTGCCCTGGAGGGCGATGGGCTTCAGTGATAAACAGACAGATCTCTCTTGATAGAGAAGATGGAAAAAGAAGGTACTATTCAAAAGAAAGAAAGAAAAAAAAGACACTCAATTTGAGGTCAGAAGACCCACATTATGACATTGGCCGATCAAGGGATCCCTCCAAGCTGTCATTTCTTCACTTGAAAATGAGGACACCAGTTTGGAAATTGACCAGGTAGATGTTTGTGAAAGCCAGAGGTGGATGCTGGTACTCAGCACAGGTGCACGCAGTAGTCACATCTTCAGGGACATTCCTGTCTGGAATTAGCCTCTCCTGGGCTTGTGGTGGTGGTGGTGACACAGGGCCTTGCATCTTTCCTGTTTGCTCACTGCCCCTGCCACCTCCTACCTTCACTCCGTCACGGCTGAGTCTTGCTCCCTGGCCATGCAAACGGGCCGCTCCTTCTGGCCAGGAGCAACAGCCCTGAAGGACCCAGCTGCTCAGCTCCAACCTCCACCCCAGGGTTGTGTCCTGTACACCCACCATCTTGCCCCCCCTTTTTAAAGTTTGTTTCTTTTCAGAAGCCCACACAGTGTGAGGGGAGCCCTGCGTAGCTTCTACCTCTCTTATATACAGTAGCTTGTTTTATGACTTTGTTTTAAAAACTATTGGCTTAGGGTGCAATAACACAGATGTCTTTGCCTCACAAGAGAACCGTGAATTTCCACTTCTCTCTCCTCAGTGACAGCTCCATTACCTTCCATGGATAGTCTCTTCTTCGGCCCTGCAAAAAGCAGGGGGAAAATGGTGTTTCTCCCGCAATTGGCCCTTACCGCCAGGGCCACCGGATCAATAGCGCCGGCGCCCAGGCTCCCTCCGTGGGCCCTCTGCATCCTCGCACTCCGTCCTGTCGCAGCCTCCTGGTGGTGGAGGAACACCACGTCTGAATCCCCAGAGGAGTGCTAAAGCCATCACGAAAGAAAGATCTGTTTTCTTGCTTGCGTCCTGCAGGCGTTTCTGTAAGTGGTGGCAACCCAGTGGCGGGGAAACTTTGTGGGCTGCCTTCCTAAATCTTCACCTGCCTGACCTCAGCTTGACAACTTCTTAACAGGCGCAGAGAACAGTCAACGCTCCGTGCGGAGCGGAGCGCTCCATCAGCCTCTCCCGCAAATGTCGGGAGTCCGGGCTGGATGCGAAGTGGGAGAGCGGGAGGCAGATTTACACGCATATCACAGCGGGCACGCGGCGGAGTCAGCCTGTCTTGTGCTCACAGGCAGAACTCTTCCTGCTCAGTAGCGTGTCATACTGTCACGCTGCCTCTTCCCTGTGTGTAAAGTGGTAAGGTGTGAGTTTAATTAGCATAGAACAAAATTTCTTACTCTCTAATAATAACACCTTGAATTTTGATGTTACCTGCTCTCCAAGGAACTCAAAGCATTAAAACAAAAATGCATTTCTTCATTGTGTCTCATCTGACTCCAGAGAAAAGGGTCAGAGCCCCATTCCGCAGACAGGGAAACGGAGGCGGAGGGCTGTTCCTGGTTTACTAAAGCACTGAAGGAGCTTAACTGCCCTCTTTTATCTTAATAGTTGTCCTTCAGTTTTATGCAGAATGTATGAGTTTCAATTCCTTGAAAACAAGGATGAAGGGACTCATGTAGGGGCTGCAATAAGAGTGCCTTCAGACAGATGGCGGGTGACATTCACGAATGGGGTGGGTCGGGTGTACCCAGCGGGGAGTGGCCTGGCCTGGACAAACTAGAAGGGGGTACCTTCCCTTGCTCCAGATAAGTATTGGCACGCAAGACGACAAATCCAGCATCATCAAGTCTTCTGATACATGCATCTACAAATGTTGACACCCACTCCCCCAAAAAACTAGAAGATCCTCTCTTTTACAACGAATATGTGTCCTGTTGAGCACAGCCTCTAGTCCATGACTTTTAGACTAAGGTAGCGTTTGCACACTAAGACTAGCGTGCTAGCTTGTGGATGGCACGTTAGGGTAGATTGAGAAGCACACTGGCCCGAAACAGGTGGAGGCTCTGCTCCAACTGTAGTGTGAGATGCTGGGTCCCTGGGGCATGGCAGTGACATGCAAAGAAAGAGATGAAGCCCAAAGAGGTAGAGGAGAATGTGGCCCATTAAATGAAGGGAGAACCTCAGTTCAGTTCAGTGGCTCAGTCGTGTCCAACTCTTTGCAACCCCATGGACTGCAGCATGTCAGGCTTCCCTGCTGCTGCTGCTGCTGCTGCTGCTGCTGCTGCTGCTAAGTCACTTCAGTCGTGTCCGACTCTGTGTGACCCCATAGACGGCAGCCCACCATCACCAATTCCCAGAGTTTACTCAAACTCATGTCCACTGAGTCGGAGATACCATCCAACCATCTCATCCTCTGTCATCCCCTTCTCCTCCCGCCTTCAATCTTTCCCAGCATCAGGGTCTTCTCCAGTGAGTCAGTTCTTCACATCAGGTGGCCAAAGTATTGGAGTTTCAGCTTCAGCATCAGTTCTTCCAATGAATATTCAGGACTGATGTCCTTTAGGATGGACTGGTTGGATCTTGTTGCAGTCCAAGGGACTCTCAAGAGTCTTCTCCAACACCACAGTTCAGAAGCATCTGAACCTACCTACAAAGGTTCTAACTGGAGAGCCCAGGGTCAGGAGAGCAGTAGTACCTCTGCTGAGGACAGAATTGCTGAGAGAAGCCACTTATGAGATCTGGGACTGGGAAAGGTGACTGTGAGGGTTTCTGCATCAGGTACTCCCGGCAGAAAGAGGACAGATAGGGAGGGTTGCCTTGTGTCCTGTATGTTTGGGGGCTTCTTTGTTCTGAGCAAAGTATACATTATAAAATTTGTGAGGTCAATTTGGTCTTCAGCTTGAGGTCACTGACTTTTTATTTGGCCAGGTGAGCACCTGAAAAATAAATAAATATCCATAGCAACTGTCTCAATTTTGTTGAAGAAAAGATCTTCTCAAATTAGAATGTATCTCATGATAGTCCTTTAAAGGAAATAAAATTTGGCTTAATAAAAAACGTTATTCCTCGCACATGGGTCCATGGATTACTGTTTGCGAGCCACTACTCTGACCCTCCAGAAGTAGCTGAGAAGAAAAGACTTGGGCTGGGTTTTAGAAGCAGTCACAAGACAGGAGATTTGTGAGCTTGAGGAATCCCCAGCACCACTAAGACAGAGAGGCACAAAAAATAGCTGCTCTATTCTAAGACCCAGAGGATGTTCTCTGCCAAAGGCTTGGGGAAGAAAGAGCGAGGAGACAGAAGGAGCAGTGGGGGTGATGGGGTGGGTGAACCAGCCCTCACGGGAGGATGCGCTTGGCAGGATGAAAACAGTCCTTTGGCTCAATGGGCATCTTGAGTTGTCTGGAGCCCCATCCGATTCATTTTAGGGGCAGAGACAGAGCCTTCTGTGTCCCTATGAGAACAAAGGCTGGAGTTTGAGATGCAGGGACAGCCACCTTCCTCTGGATACCAAGAACAAGTAGGTGAACTCAGATGGGTAGCCGTAGGGGTTACACTGGTCCCCAGATACAGGAGGACAGTCCCACACAATCCATAAACTTAGACGGCTGCTTTCTGGGCAACCGTCTCTCTCTGCATTGGGCCTCTAGGCTGACATTGATGAAGATTCTCTGGACACCCAGGCAAGAGTCTTTCACTGGGATGAGGATTAACCATGGTTGTTAGTACTTGTGGAGGGGGAGCCCCCCCTCCCCTCACCAGAAGTGTGTGCTTCCTGGGGATTATGAGTTAATGCATCTCATAACGTTGTTGGCTTGTTGGCTTCTCCAGGTTTTGTGGTCTATTTGGAAGTTGTATTCCAGGGCTCCCACGAGCCACCTGGCTGCTGTTCCACTTGGATCAAGGTTTGCCATTAAATGCAATGAGGAGCTCGGGCCATTTATCATGGTGAATCCAGTGCCTAAATCTGGGAGGAAACGGTCATCGCTCCAAATCGGATCTGAGTCTCCCTGCCAGGAACCGAGTAGGGCTAGCTCTGCTGGATTTCTGGGCTGAGTTGTTATCTGTTTGTAAAAATGCGTGCTATTCATTTAACTCCTCTTCTGGATCTTATCCATCAGGCAATGAATTTCACTGGTTTGCATATTCATTCATTTGTTAAATGTTTACTGAACTCTTACTGTATACCAAACCTTGTACTTGTTACCATAATCAAGTAACATCCTTGTCTCATACTCCAGAGGAGACAGACATAAAACAGCAATGAGGTAATTTCAGAAAGTAATAAATGATCAGAAGAAAAAGCAAAGAGATTAATATTATAACAAACAACATAACCAAAAAATGAGCAAAAGACCTCAACAGACTTTTCTCCAAGGAAGACATACAGATGGCCAATAAACACATGAAAAGATGCTCAACATTGCTCATTACTAGAGAAAGGCAAATCAAAGCTACAAGGAGATATCACCTCACACTAATCAGAATCATCAACAAATCTACAAACTATAAATGCTGGAGAGGATGTGGAGAAAAGGGAACCCTCTTGCCCTGTTGGTAGGAATGTAAATTGAACAGCCACTATGGAGAACAGTATGGATAAGCCCTAAAAAACTAGGAATGTAACTACCATATGTCCCAGCAATCCCACTACTGGGCATATGCCCTGCGAAAACCACAATTCAAAAAGACACATGTACCCTAATGTTCATTGCAGCACTATTTACAACAGTACTATTTACCACTAGCACCACCTGGGAATTTAATTCTGTTCATCCCCTCTTATCCTCCCCACCCACCCATCACATTTGGCTTAGAGGGGAGGGCAGTCAGGTGTCAAATTTAAGACTATTGTACTTGAAAGACCCACATTTGACAAACACAGACTTCCAACCTAGAAGCCCTTCCTCCTCGTTGTTGAAGCAACCTAAATGTCCATCAACAGATGAACAGATAAATAAGTTGTGTTACATATGGACTATTACTCAGCAATAAAAAGGAATAAATGTGAATCAGTTAGACCAGGGTGATGGGCTTAGAGCCTGTAATACAGAGTGAAGTCAGTCAGAAAAACAAGTACCGTATATTAACACATGTATATGAAATCTAGAAAAATGATGCTGATGAGCCTATTTACAGGGCAGGAATAGAGATACAGACATAGAAAGCAGACTTGTGGACACAATGGGGAAAGGGGAGGGAGGGACAAGTTGAGAAAGCAGCATTGACATGTGTTCACTGCTGTGTGTAGAATAGCTAGCAGCTGGGAAGCTGCTATATGATACAGGGAGTCCAGCCTGGCACTCTGTGATAACTTAGAGGGGTATGATGGGGGTTGGGGTGGGAGGGATGTTCAAGGAGCATGGGATATACATATAGTTATGGTGGATTCACGTTGTTTTATGGTGGAAACGGACATAATATTGTAAAAACAATTATCTTCCAATTAAAAAATAAGAGAAAAGAGTGATTAGGCTTCTTTAAGACAGTTGTTGGAGATGATTCTTCTATAACAGGTAACAACTCAGCCCAGAAATCCAGCAGAGCTAGCCCTACTCAGTTCCTGGCAGGGAGACTCAGATCCAATTTGGAGCAATGACTGTTTCCTCCCAGATTTAGGGAGGTGGTATCTGAGAAGATCTGAATCCACTCAGGGCTGAGGGCCTGGGAGAAGATTATTCCAGGGGGAGATAACAGCAAGTGCCAAGTTTTTCTTGGAGGAATGAGCATGGCATGTTTGGGGAACAGACAGAAGGTCATCATGGCTGAAAGAGTCAAGCAAGGTGTGACTGGTGGAAGATGAGGTTGGAAGGAAGGTAGAACCCAGATAATGCAGAAGCTTACAGGTCATGCTGAGGCTTTGGGGTTTATCGTATTAGAGTTGTGAAGAAAAGCATTGAAGAGTTTTTAGCTATAAGGTGTATTAGTCAGGACAGGAGAGGTTGTGCTGCAGTAACTGATAATTCTGAAATTCCAAAAACTTAAAATAATTTCTTCCTCAGACCATAAGTACATCTTAAGTCAATGGAGGGGATGTGCTTCTCACTAAGTGTGTTAGTGGTCTTAGCTTGACAGACAATCCAGTTTTAAATGTTACTGGTTCCCATGTCTTGGAGAAGGCCAGTGGCACATCACCCACCGTCTTAAAGGTATACATTCAGGGACAGACATAGGCAACTTTCATCACTTTCCATTAACAAACTAGGTCACACATTGTTGCCTGTCCTCAGAAGGATGGGTTGCTAGCCTGAATGACTACCATCCAGGGCCCCTGCTGGTGGAGGAGAGTCCAGGGACCCAGCAACAGTCTCCGGTGTCCCTGCAATCATGGGCTCCATGGTGCAGTGTTCACCTTGTTTGAATCATTTTCCCTCTAAATAAGGCTAATCCAGCTATTTAGTTTAATCTCTAATGTAGTAGTAAAGACTGGAGTTATTGATTTAAATTTTTGCAAAACATTGGGATAGAGCTCTGAGAAAGCAGCTAAGGGGGAATCTTACTTAGTGCAAGATCTGGGCTTGAATATGACTCTGGGCTGTTGCTGGCTTGCTCCCTGCTTGTGAGCACCCACCTGCTGCCCACTTCCACAGCAGCCTGGAGAAGGTATTTGCCTGGATTGGGTGACCCCGACGATGGGGAAGATCAGACATCCCTGGAGAGTCCCCCCATTCTCCTTTTCTTCCATGGACTCTAAGATCCTCTAGGGGTCCCAGGACTGTGGCCACTGTGATATCTATGGTGTGGACATCCCTGCAGCTGGGGCTCCATTTTGCTGGCATCTCTTTCTTCAGCCTTGGTTTTCCCAGTTGAGTGGCTTCCTCATGCATCACACGGTCCACCTCTGAGGGCCCCTGCAGGCCTTTAGGTGCCAGAGGAGCGGCAGGAATCTCTGCCCTCCTGTCTGACCACTCACTGCTTGGACTTCACATAGAGCGGCCTTTCCCCTCTCCCCAAGCAGGGCAGGGGCTTTCCCCAGTGACCATCTGACTGAATTCTGTCTTCCCTCACTATGACTTCCCTGCCCAACTCCAGCTCAGCTGAGAGGTGAGGGGCCAAGTTGCCTGGTCCGCCAGCCCTGGCTGAGACCTCTGTCCTGTTCATCTTTCCTGAGGCTCTTATTCTCCTGTTGGGCCAAAAACCTTGTTCCCGAGTCTCATCTATAGCCTCCCTTCGGGCCCACCCTGAATTTCTTGGACTTGACCCTGCATTGTGAATAAATTCCCATGGGCATATTCTTTTAGTCTTTCATCCTGCTACATGCATTGCTAGCTGGCCATACCTCTTGTGCCTGGAACTGTAGGCAACAATCTTGAGTCATCTTTCTCTTGCCTCCTGTGGTCTGAGGCAGTTCAGAGCATTCAGTATGAACTCCTTGAAGCCTCACTGGTTTGCATTGTTTTGTGAAAGTGCAAAAACCTGAAGTTGGATGGGAAGAAACATCATCCTCTACAAGGCTTAGGGCAGAAGATGGTCTTAACCCTGGTAGGGAAAGCAGAATCCCTGAGCTCACCTCCTGGACCTCCCCTGACTTACGTGTCCTCCTGAGCCACTTCCCTTCTCCAGGCCTCAATTCCCTTCTGAACAACGAGGAGGAAGGGCTTCCAGGTTGGAAGTCTGTGTTTGTCAGATGTGGGTCTTTCAAGTACAATACTCTTAAATTTGACACCTGACTGCCCTCCCCTCTAAGCCAGGTGTGATGGGTGGGTGGGGAGGATAAGAGGGGATGAACAGGAGAATTAAGTTCCCAGGTGGCGCTAGTGGTAAAGAATTTGACTGCCAATGCAGGAGACACAAGAGATGTGGGTTCGATCTCTAGGTTGGGAAGATCCCCTGGAGGAGGAAATGGCAATGTACTCCAGTATTCTTGCCTGGAAAATTCCATGGACAGAGGAGCCTGATGGGCTACAGTCCATGGGGTCGCAGAGTTGGACAGAGCTGAGCACGCATGCACGTGACATTTGTACTCCCTGCAACTCTTCCCTGCCAAGCCTGACATCCCTCCCACTACCCCAGCTGATGCCCATATGTGGGGGTGCTGAGATGGGCTGCCCAGAGCCCCTTCCAGAGGAGGGGACATATTCCCCCAGCTGTTTGGAAAGGCTCCAACATTCAGCCCTCAGCTGGCAGCCCTTTCAGGAGCGCCTGCCTGAAGACCCAGCCCTGCCCATGGGTTAGCCTTTTTCCAGGTTTGATTGATCCAGGTAGGGGGTGTAAAGACCTCAGAATCCGGAATCCTCCACCCTGTTGGCTGAGGTCTCACTGCTCAGCACCCTCCCCTGCCCAGTCCTGCTTCTTTCCTCCCCTTCCTTGTCTTCCATGGGGATCCCAAGAGTGCTTATTAACAAACTCCCAGTCTGGAGCCCGCCTCCCAGGAAACCCCACCTGCGCCTGCCACAAGCAGCCTGTGAGGAGGAGAGAGGCCTGGGAAGGGGAGGAAGAGCCGTGGAGAGACACCTGCGGCAGATACGGCAGCCTCGTCCTATCTCCCGGCCCCTCTCTCGGCTTCCTGGTACCTGACCTGGGCCATCCTGCTAGACATGACTTCTGCTTTTCAGCCATGTCTACATGCTTGGGTCCAAACGAGCAAGTTCCACACTCTGGTCAAACAAGGAGTTGATTACATAGCCTTTCCATTCATCGGGGTGAGTGTTTTTTTAATTTATTTATTTTAATTGGAGGCTAATTACTTTACAATATTGTAGTGGTTTTTCCATACGTTGACATGAATCAGCCATGGGTATACATGTGTTCCCCATCCTGAACCCCCCTCCCACCTCCCTCCCCATCCCATCCCTCAAGGTCATCCCAGTGCACCAGCCCTGAGCACCTGTCTCATGCATCGAACCTGGGCTGGTGATCTGTTTCACATATGATAATATACATGTTTCAATGTTGTTCTCGCAAATCATCCCACCCTCGCCTTCTCCCACAGAGTCCAAAAGACTGTTCTATACATCTGTGTCTCTTTTGCTGTCTCACATATAGGGTCATCGTTACCATTTTATAAATTCCATATATATGCATTAGTATACTGTATTGGTGTTTTTCGTTCTGACTTACTTCACTGTGTATAATAGGCTCCAGTTTCATCCACTTCATTAGAACTGGTTCAAATGTATTCTTTTTAATGGCTGAGTAATATTCCACTGTGGTTCCCGTTCATTTTACTCTCCTTGTTCACATTTGCTCTTCAGCTCCTTTTTATCTAAGGTGGGATGAGGTGTGACCTGAGGGGGACCTAGCAGGGGCTGCAGGGTCTGGAGGCCCAGGAAAGGGAAGGCCTTGCTCTTCAGTCTGCCCAGAGACCTCATCTTTGCCTTCCCAGTCTTTCACCCTGTGGACGGTGAGAGCATCTCTTTGGTCTCCTTCTGCTTCCTTGGCCCTAAGGATGCTGAGAGGGCTTGTCCACTTGTCATGAGTATTTCCCAAGGATGCATGCCCTCAGAGCCAGGCACCGTGTGGACGGGAAGTTCAAAGGAAAGAACGACGTCCTCCTTGAAGTGAAGGGCACAGTCTCACACAGAGGAACACAGTTGAGCTGTGGAAGAATGGCATGAAGCAGGGGTTCCCAGCCTCCAGGATCTAATGCCTGGTGATCTTAGGTGAAGCTGATGTAACTATAATAGAAATAAACTACACAATAAATGTAATGTATAATGCGCTTGAATTATGTGAAATCATCCCCCCACCCCTCTGGTCCATGGAAAAATCATCTTCCATGAAAAATGGTTGGGGACTGCTGGCATCAGAAACTCTGCAGAGACCTAGAGGATCAGCACATGTCACCAAGGCTGGGAAGCAGCGAGGGCTTCCTGCAAGAGGCGACATTTGAGCTGAGCCTTGAAGGGAGAGTTGACTTTCTGGGACTTCACCACTTTTCTGAGTTGCCACAGTCCTCCTTGGCCCCTCCGAGGGCTGAAAAGCGAGGCAGCCGTGGGACCCCTCCAGGCCAGGCAGGAGCACGTCCTGTGTTCGTGCCTTGGTTGTTCTGCACATGTGACACCTGGCCAGCCTTCATTTTGTCCACATGTGAGCACCTGAGCTTTGGGAGCCAGAGAGGAGAGTGGATGTTGGGTGGCTGCTGAGACCAGAGGGAGCAACAGGGCAGAGGGTGCTCAGGAGGAAAGGCCTCTGCTCTCCTGGTGGGAGGACGTGAAGGTCCAGTCCTGGGACTCAAACTCCTGACAAGCTTCCCTGGTGGATGCCTTCTAACGCCCCCAGCAGTGAGAGGTCCTGGGCGAGGCCTTTAGGGCTCAGAAGCCCCAGGATGGCCAACACCTGGAGTCTGACAAGCTCAGAAATTGCAGGCAAACCCCCATCCCTCCCTGGGCCTAGGTATCTTGATTGGGAAATACGAACCTCCCTCTAGAAAAACTTTCTGTAAAAGTTCTGGTTTTCTGTTCACTTAAGCTCTGTTTTGATACACAGCGCACAATGAATATTCAGTGTTCATCTACCCTGTGTCAGGCAAGGTCTCACATCACCACCCCCGTCCCTTGGGGTTGATGTTCGTTCATTCGTTCATTCCTTCTTTCTCTCATTCATCAACTTATTCAACAAATGCCCTCTCTGTGCCTGGCCAGGTCCAAGTGTTGGGGACACAGTGGTGAACACCCTGCGGATGTCTCTACCCTTCCATTCTGGTGTGGGAGACAGAAAAGCGAGTGAACAAAGGGAAATTGCCCTGTCCCTCCACCACCTGCCTCAGAGTCACTGAAGGGGCTAACGAGGACTCCATGTCCGTGTTCCCCCAGGAGGCCAGATGCTTTAATTGGATTTAACTCTCTCTAAAGTTTAATACAAAGGCAATAGTTTTTCATTATGATGGATATTATACTCTGAATACGTCTTTTCAAAGAATGTGGCCCTTCCCCTAGTTACTGGTCTACCCCAACCCCAACTGGAGACTCATTAGGGCAAAAAGGACCAAAGCGTGCTATTCTCTCAAAAGGGAAAACTGAGGCAGCAGGCAGGAGACTCACCCACTCCCGACTTCCAACGGGATTTTCTGCTGAAGCCCCTGTCTAAGCAGCTTAGGAAGGGTCGTTCTGCTCTGGGCTGGTCCCTCCTCCTCCACACCATTGTCCTGCCTGTCCCTCTGTAGTGCAGGAAAGGGTGGGGCGCTGGTGGATCTGGTAAATTCAGCAAAGTGGGTGGTCTGAGCCGGGTTGGCCCAGCTGATGAGCATTTTTGTGTTGTTTGGTTTTTGTGTGCCTCTGTTTATTTTTGCCTTAACAGCACAGACTGACTTTTAATCCTGCCCCAAACTGACTTTCTTTCTCCTTCCTCCTAGACTCAGCTCACTTTGCTTCAGTTTGGAAATCATTTCTCAGTTTTTCCCCTCTGTGGACTCTAAGGTTTCAGGAGCAGCTGAACTGTAAAAAATCCTTACTGAGAGGCCTTCCCTAGAACCACAAAGTGGGTTCAGAACGGTGTGAGGGGTGTAGCCCTGAGCACGGCCTCGTGGGGTCTACGCAGGGCCAAACATCTGCTCAGAGATGGGAATCACCAGCTGGTTAGCTTCATGCAGAGAGAAATAACCCTAGGTACTTATAAGTTGTTATTTGTGGATATAGAGAAGCCTCCATCAACCCAGCTGTGTTAGAAAATTTGATCAAAACTGAAAGATGTTCAGGTAATAAATTTAATTCCAAATTACGGAGCCCAAGATATACACTGACTTTCAGGAAATGGAAAAGTCCACCCAGGCCCATCACTGTAGACTTTGAACACTAAGGCATTTGACAAAACTATGCAGAGACCCTCCCTGGGTGAGCCACTATGCTTGGGGCCAGCTCCAGCAATGAGCACGTGGTTTCTGCCCCGACACACTGCACTGTGTGCCTGGAGGTGGGGCCTGGTGTGGTAACAGACACCCCAACCAGGCCATGTGATGTGAGCTGCCACTTCAGGCTGCTGGACTAGCCAGGGAAAGGAATGCAGGCCCTAGTCTTCTGGGTGTGAGATTGGGGAACAAGATACATCTTTGCACTTTGAGGAAACTGATTGAGTTCAGTGTTTCCAGACTGTGATAGGCGGTCTGAGTGGCAAAGCAGGACCCACCCGAGGGAAGCAGGTGAGTCCCATCATGAAGGTCTTTGAAAACATGTTAAAGATGGTATTTAACATGGGTATTTCCCTGGAAGTCCAGTGGTTAAGACTCTGTGCTCCCAGTACAGGAGGCCGGGTTTGATCCTTGATCAGGGAACTAGATCTTGCCTGGCACAACTCCATGCCGGAAATAAAAACAGATCCTGTATGCCACAGCAGAGACTGAGGATATCACATGCCGCAACTCAGACCTGGCACAGCCAAATAAATACACATATACATATTTTTAAAAAGATGGAGGGATTCTGCAACAGAGAATAAACATGCACGCTGCAAGGTCAAGTTTGCATTAAGAAAGATGATTGGTTGCAGTATGGAAAATACATTGAATATATTTGTACTTTTTAGTTTGTGCTTAGTCTCTCAGTCATGTCTGATTCTTTGTAACCCCATGGACTGTAGCCCGCCAGGATCCTCTCTGTCCAAGGGATTCTCCAGGCAAGAATATTGGAGTGAGTTGCCATTGCCTACTCCAGGGGATCTTCCCTGACCTCAGGGATCAAACGTGCATCTCTTGCATCTCCTGCATTGGCAGGTGAATGCTTTACCACTAGTGCCACCTGGGAAGCCCATTGGATGTATTAGAGGCTGGCAATATGGCAGCTGTTGAATTGATCAAGTGAAAGGAAGTGGTGGTGGGACCTGGTCATGGAGTAGTAATGATGAGAAAGGACAATCATGGGAATGGACACAATTCAGTGATGGGACAGACAATGGCTATACTGGGGAGGAAATAATCTAGGATGGTCTCTGGTCATTGATCTCTAGACAAAGAATTCAAGGCAGGTGAGGACAGGAAGAGAGGTGGTAGGTTAACCTTGCATGCACTTACGAGATATCCAAGACTGTTGTTCAGAAAATTTATATCTGAAGTCATATTTGATGCCAAAGGAGAGATAAAGTTTGTCCACAGAGTAAAGTGAAAAGAGAGAAAAAGGAAAATCCCAAGGAAATTACTTATAATGGAAAGATCATGAGAAGTAAGTCTACTTACTTCTCATGTAAGAGACCAGAAAGGAATGGCCAAAAAGGAGCAACAATCCAAGTCTGAAAGTCAAACATTTTTGAAGTAGTTAACTGCTCTCATCCTTGCTGAGAAATCAGGTTAACTAGGAACTGAAAAGCATCCTTGTCTCCATGCATAATAGCATTCTTGGTGACACAAGTTTCCATGAGATGGGAAGAGCAACTGCCAAATTGGGTGATGAGTTAATTGTGAAATCACATACAAGCCCCCATGTCCCTGTCCTCTGAAGGAAAAAGCTTTTGCTTCAGTCTCCCAAGCATTCTCTGAGACTCCAAAGACTGGCTCACAATTTAATGATTAGGAAATGTGAAGGTGTAGAAACAAACAAACAAAAAAATAGCTTTGGGCCAGGAAATGGCTAACAGTTTGGACTATAAATCTGCCACATAGTGGCAGGGTTTGGGAATCCCCGAGCTCCCAGTTCCTTGGAAGTTTCAGATATAGGCTATATCTGAGTTGTTTTTACAGGAAGCAGACCCCCACCAGGTGAAAACTGCTGACCACAAGCACTAGACCCTAGACCAGTTGAAACCAGAAGGCAGATGGTGCTTGAAATCTTACCTTGATGCCAACCAATTGTGCGTAAGCTGATTACACACTCTGCACCCCTGCTCCCTCACACTGCCTTTAAATACCCTTCCTTGAAAGCCATTGGGGAGTTTGGGTCTTCTGAACATAAGCTGCCCGTTCACCTTGCTGGGTGCCCTTCAATAAGTGCTGTCCATTCCTTTACCATAATCTAATGTCAATACACTGTCTTTACTGCACATGGGTGAGTACACTCATATTTGGTTCACTAACAATTTCAGGGAGAGTGGAGATAGCAAGTGTAGACCACTCTTTCAGAAACTTGGCTGGGTGTGAGGACAAGAAGCTGCTTAGGGCTATAAGGATTATTTTTATTAAGTTGGGAGGGATTTAAGCATGTTTTGTTGTTCAAAAGGAAGGAATAGAAAGAGAAGACAGTGGGAGATGTTGAAAATATAGGAGAAAGAGAAGTGAATGCACTCAGAGAGCAGACTTGGAAGAAAAGTGGAGCAGAAACAAAGTGGGGTGGTCAACTTTCCATGCAAGGAGAGAAGATTTTTATACTGAGATGGGAGACAAAGATGGAGGGTAGGAGATGTAGAGAAAGCCAGGTGTGAAAACTCAAGGGAGGTGGTACAGAGTGTGGAAGGCTCAGGTAGGCCCAGAGACTTTGTGTTTGTAGAGTTCCAATTTGCAGAAGACTGTGGCTTTTCTCCAGCGTTGCTTGTTCATTCAGAGTGGGAATACAGGAAAAGGGAAATGGGTTGATTCAGGATGGGGGTTTTGCCAGGGTAGAGCAGGGACAATGCAAAGAATGGTGACATGGAGGATCCTCACACCTAAGTGGTTGAAACGAAAGAACACAGAGCACAGATGAAGAATCTAAGGCAGAAAGCATTGCTAGGAAGGATGAGAGAATTGAGATACATTCTACCAGAAATCCCAGTAAAATAGAAGAAAATGTATATAAAGAGAAAATCTTCAAGACAAAGACAGCCCTGTGCCTGAGAATGTGTTGCTTCTAGCATTTAAGACTTGGGACTCATAGTTTCTAGGGGAAGGTATAGACCATCTGGGGTTGACCAGATGGCTAACATAGGATGGATGCGGGTCACTGGAAATTAGCAGGTGGATCAGACATTTGTGAGGCATCAGTGATGGGTGATGGGTCATGCATGTTAAGGCTGTGTGATGTGCATGCTTAGTCACCCAGTCATGTCCAACTCTTCGACTCCATGGACTATAGCCCACAAGGCTCCTCTGTCAATGTGATTTTCCAGGTAAGAATGCTGGAGTGGGTTGCCATTTCCTCCTCCAGGGGATCTTCCTGACCCAGGGATCAAACCTGCCTCTCCTGTGTCTCCTGTATTACAGGTGGATTCTTTACCCACTGAACTCTCTGGGAAGCCCATGTATTAAGGCTGAGGTCACCTTAAATGATGACAATGGGTTAGGGGTAAGAGAAAACGTGGATCCAGTTGTCATGGTGTCTGATAAACGAGAATGACAGAAGAATATCTGTATCCAGGAGATTGGTGAATGCCAGGAATTACCAGAGGTGAAGGGTAGTACAGGCAGATGGTGCTTGTCTTCAGGGATAGAAGGAAAAATGATTCCCAGCTGACACTGATGTACACGGAGCCTGGAAGAAGGAACAGTTGCCACTACAGAGGACTGCAGGGGAAGCTTGTCCCTAAAGAGCATCACCAAGACCACAGCACCAATTAGAGCAGAATGAGAACATTGGATATAGACAGGAGATGTAAGGAGGTTTGTTTATCAAGAGACAGGACTTCCATCCAGCAGTTTGGAAGGGAGAGGAACACACGGCATAGGGATGGGAGAACTTGGAGGCTGGGTCTCTAGAGGTCAGAGGTAGAAGGTTCATAGGAGTAGTGGCATCAGCTTGTGCCCGAGCACCCATGAACTGGGAAGACAGTGCTTGACAGCCAGTCAGTAACAGTAGAATTTATTGCTTCAATAAATTCAAAATGAATGTTGGAAACACGGGCTCAGGCTCCATCATTTCCAGAGGCATTCAGCTTGTGGCGCCCAGTGCCCCCTGGGTCCTCTTCCTGTGGGGTCTTCCCTAGACCAACCAGGAGCTCTGCCCCCATGGTGGCCCGGTTTGTCCAGGGATCACCAGACTCTCATGGTTGCCACTTTAGGGGAGCTGCTGCTTCCCTACTACCAATCCAGGTCTCTACCAGGAAGCTCGTTCCACATCAGATAAGGGAGAAATGACTTTTTTTTTAATTATTAAATTGGGATTTGACAGAGTAATTGTTAAATTGGTATTTTACTTTAAAACCCTTTCTTTGAGCTTATAAATTGACAGTACAGGGAAACTTTCTCAACAGAGATTTTTGTAAGATGTATCATTACTAAACTGTATTTAAACACATTGAATGAGCATACATTAGCATCAGTAAAATGGGGAGGAGGAAGGACAATTGTTTTATTGTTTTATTTCTAAAATACTTCAATGATGTTCACACAATGAGACCTTGTGACCTTATCAGCTCTGAAGGATGATGCTGGTGTTGCAGGTTTGAGTCTCTTAAAATAGAGCATCTCAGGTCTCATGAGGGAATGAACAGCGGGTGGGATGTGTATTCTAAGACCCAAGTGTTGAGATTTCTTTAAGAACATGTTTTTAAAATTACTGCTGTTTTGCAAGAAAGTACAAATAATCTAAGATCGTAGGCCCCAATTTATTGAATTCCTGGTTCTTAAAGTAGAGTCTAGTACTGATAGTCCTGGAAAAGTGTATGATAAACTTAACTAAAGCCAGTTTTCAAGTGGTCAAATTGGAACTCACCACAAGAAAGTCATTAGACTAATTCCTGGGGGGGAAAAGTAGTCAAGACTAACATGGCAGACAGAATAACCCACGTGCTGATGGTGATGGCTGGAGGAGCAGGGCCCTTCCACTCTGTTACATTCCACCCAAGAAAGCATCCTGGGATAGCAGAAGGGGGTCTGGGTCTAGTGTCTTTATTTGTTTAAATCTGTGATTTATCCTCCCTGGGTTCTTCTGTCTTGAGATAAACCCATCTTCTGTCCCTCCCTCTGTTCCACTTGGTCACATGCTGGGCTCATGCCTGTTGCTCCCTGCAGAGGACAGTCGGTGGATGGATGGATGAGAGAAGGAAGAAAAGAAGAAATTCATCTCTGAAATCCTCTTACCTCAGGCTCAGCGTCAGTCTATAATATCCGAGGTAACATGCTGGGAGAGCCCTGAGAGGTTGAGTCCCCCCACCCCCAACCCCATGAAGCTCCAACCAACTCCCTGATGGACTCAGGTTGGAAAGACCAGAACTCCTCAGTCTAGAAAGTTTCAGACCAAAAAGAAAGGTGGCTCGGTGATAAAGAACACACTGGCCAATGCAGGAGACATGGGTTTGATCCCTGGATTGGGAAGATCCCCTAGAGTAGGAAAATGGCAACCCACTCTAGTATTCTTGTCTGGGAAATTCCATGGACAGAGGAGCCTAGCGGGCTACAGTACATGGGGTTGCAGAGAGTTGATACGACTGAGTGACTGAGCACGCGAGAAGAAAGAAGCTCCTCTACCTTCCACATCTACAGTGTGGGTGCAAAGAACACAGATTTGTTTGCCAGATTTCGGTGTCTAGAGCAGAATCACATATTATAGCCACCTTGCAGGTCTTACCTTTTCTGTCCCCCCTTATGACCTTTAAGAGAAAAGTCATAAATATTAGATGTAATACCACCAAAGGTGCTGAATGTAGAATAAAGTCCCAGAGCCCACAACTCTGCTTGGTGGTCCCAGTGACCGCCACAAAGACATTTAACGGAGACTTAAATGCCTCCTCAGGTGGCTGATGCATAGTGGACCATGAGTCAAGTTAGAAGGCCAGGGGGTGAAGAAGTCCCAGAATCTCTGTCTCTTCCTCCTGCCCTATCTGTTCACCTCCCATTCCTCCAGTTTGCCTCTCTCCCCCTCTAATCCTTGACTCAGAGAGGAAACACCTCTGGTCTGACCCTGTGGGGATCTCTGATACCTTCAGCCCCCACCCTCCCTGACACCTTGCCTCCCTCCTTCTCCGTCAGCCAGAACTTGCAGTGATGCCACTTGGAATTCCACCTTCCCTGGCACGTTGGATGAGGAAATGACTGGAAACCTGACAGTCTATCAGTACCAGGGAGTGATAATATATATATAAAAAAAAAGATTCCAGTTATGAGTGTAAGTTTAAAAATGTAACTAAAAGCCCTCATCAAAGTTTAAAGAGCTTCTTGCGCTTTTAGCATTTGCTTATTCTGATTTATTGACAATGACACACCTAGGAACCGTCGTCTCAGCTGAGGCAGTGAAGTAATGGACTTCAGGGGGAGAGGGAAGAAGAGAGAGAGGGGGAAAAAAGGAAAAAAAAAGAGAGAAGGTGCAGCTCACAGAAGAGAGACCGCTGATTACAGCCCACTAATTTGTTATGCACTCCGGCAAATCAGCAGTGATTCATATGACAAATAAGGAGAAAAAATTAACAGCTGTCACGTTGTGATGTGTTAATTTCCTGACAGTCTCTGCACTGAAGCCAATTACTGATTTAAGGGCAGGGAGAGAGAGCCCTGTTCAAGCTTCTAATTAGGCTTCTTCAAGACTAAAAGGATAAAAGCAAAAATAAGAGTGAGAGAATGAGGCAGGTAGCTGGGCTCCACAAGGCTCACATGCTTTTAAAGCCCCAGTTAAATAGCTTTAAGCTTAAGTGTGTTTAAGATAAGAATTTAGAAACATTTATTCACTTTTATCCCTGACCTGGTGCTTTAGGCTTTTGTGGAGTAATTGGGAGTCGAGTGAGGCCCAGGGCTCTTGTTGGCCTCTTTCTGCACGAGTCCAGCCTCTCAGATGTAATCTACTAATAATACCTTTGTTTAGTCGTGTCAACAACCATTCATCACCATGGTAGACAAAGGGCGGTGGGCGCTCTACCAGCATCTCTACTCGGGAATCGTGCAGGAGGCATGTGGTCTCTGGCTGTGCCTCCGTTACACTAAATGTTCCCGTTGGCATTGGCCCCAGAAGAGAGGCCCCGGGGTGGGGGGTTGTGGGGTCTGGATGCTTAGACATCAAGGTGACCTCCACACAGAACCAGGGAAGGGAGAATTCAGATATTATTGGCTTGACTCTGGCTCCTACTGTCTGGTCTGGCTATCTCATTTGGCATCTCTGTTGGTCTGGCTATCCAGAAGACAAGATGTTCTCTAGGAACCTGAAGAGTCTCTCACAGGAAGAGCTAGGGCTTACAGGCTGGTGGGGGACTTATCCTTGGCCATTCTAGGGCCAGGGCTTCAGCAAAGCTACCCATAATAGAAACTCTTTGGCTCCACCATTATGATCCATGAGAAAAATGGAACGCTGCTCAATGTTATATTCCAGCCTGGATGGGAACAGGGTTAGGGGGAGAATGGATACATGTATATGTATGACTGAGTCCCAGTGCTGTTCAACTGAAACTATCACAATATTGTTAATCAGCTATACCCCAATAAAAAAAAAATTTTTAATGAAATCTAAAAAGAAAGAAAAGGAAAAATGGGACTTCAGAGGACCATGGATCTCTGAGTATGACCAGGTACACGGTGACTCTCTTTTTATATTGCCTTCCAAGAAAAGCAATTCCTTTCGCCTCTGTGCCCCTCACTCATTCCTGGTGCATATGCGTGCATGCTAGGTCGCTTCAGTGGTGTCTGACTCTTTGTGACCCTATGGACCGAACCTACCAGGATCCTCTGTCCATAGGATTCTCCAGGCAAGAATACTGGAGTGGTTTGCCATGCCCTCTTCCATGGCATCTTCCTGACCCAGGGACTGAATCCGCATCTCTTGTCTCCTGCATTGGCAGGTGGGTTCTTTACCACTAGTGCCAGGGAAGCCTGGGGAAGCCCAATCATTCCTGGGGCTTGCTTAAAGATTCAGTAAAATGTAGGTTTGGGTACTCAGTGGAGGGGGCTTCCCTGGTGGCTCAGATGGTAAAGAATCTGCCCGCAATGGAGGAGACCTGGGTTCAATCCCTGGGTCAGGAAGTAAGAGAAGATACATTTATCCTCTTACACAGGAGTAAGAGAAGATAGATTTCCAAAGAAAGTCAGGGAACAAGCCCTAGAAAATGAGGAATGGATGCCATAGAGACAAGCCACAAACATGCCCCGGACTGGACAAGTGGCCACAGAAGCAAGCCTTCTCAGAAATCTTCTCGATCAACATTGATCGTTTCTGAATTTCCTTGAGCTTCCTAATATTTGAATTTATTTAAGGTGATGTTAGCTGACTTTCTAGAGGGAAGCAGGCAGGGGCCATGGCAGAGCAGGGGTGGGGGCAGGAACCCATTAGCAGTGACTCTTATTTTCTCAACACTGACTCTGGAATCCTGATATACAGACTGGGGCCTCCTTTATGGCAGGGCTTTCTTTCCATTGAGATTTATCACAAGTCTGAGAGTAAAATGGGCCCCTATCCGGGAGGGGCAGCCATGGACCCTGGTGATACAGCTCTGCTCAGGGACCTGTGTAGCCCCAGCTGAGGTCACGCCAGCTCTGCACCCCAGAGAATTGCTGCCTCCTGCTGCCCAAGCGTCTGGGTCCAGGGTAAGCGCATCATTACTACAATTAAAGAATCACTCATGCGTTGACCGGTGAGGGGAAAACAGGTCCCTAGAGCCCCAGCCTCCTCCCGATGGCTTCCTCCTTTCAGGCAGGTGCTCTGATTAAAAGGCTTCAATGGTTTATTTCATTAGGAGTCACTGTAGGTATTGCCTGAGACAACAAGAATCCTTCGACATTGATTTTGTTGGTGACTGCAACCCTAAACTTGAAGGGATAGCTAAAAGGTAATTCACTCTCTAAGCTGTGCTCAATCCTGGTCCATTATCAATTGAGTTGAAATATGTCAGCAGGGTGAGATACTGAGTGTATTATCTTTTTTAGGAGGGCTCACTGAGTGAAGAACACACACATGCATTTACCTACCTGAGTGCTGTCCAACAGACTTATGATTTATTGATTCACGGAGCATCCTTCATCTACATCAAGATGTTCTCCAAGAAAGTGTCACACCCCAGGTGAGGACCAAGCTCAGGGAGAAGAGGGAGAAGAAGCTCCAGGGTGATAGGTCTCATCTCCTGTGCGGGAGACCTGGCCAGCAGAACAGGATCTATTGTATGAGAAGGAGACCATGAACTTGGCTGAGCTCCCCGAGGATGCTGCAAGGAGCAGCCAACCAGCTGTAGTCGGAGTGGGCCTCAAGATAACTCCAACTGAGGGCTGATACAGGGGAAACAGGCCCGGGGTTGAAACAGAAAAGTCAGGAGACGCCTAGGAGGATGGCAAAGACGCTTGACCAAAAAATACTGTGGAAATGCTGGCTTTGAGAAAAACCATAATGCCTTATCAGGCTGAAAATCTGGCACTAGAATTGAAAAGAATGAGGAAGAGGATATGATATGAGATTCCAGGGTTTGTGATCTGGCCCTTGAATAATTCAGAAATTTGCTCAGGGCTCCATCCTGCTATCCGTTGTGGGACACACTGCCTGTCTGTTGTGCTTCCAAAATTCTCCCCATGTGCTCTGGGGCTTTGAAGGATACCTTCTGTTTCCTGGACCCCTGCCTTCCTCCCATCCTCCATCCTCCATCCCCATATCTGCTTCTACAAGTGTTCTTCCACCTGCCTTTATCAATCCTTCTCCTTCCTTCCTTACTACTTCATCTCTCTTGTGCCGTGACCGGTCCTGATAATTTCATTTCTGGTGGATTTTTAATTAGCACTCAAAGACTGTAGGTGGCTCAGTGGTAAGGAATCTGCCTGCCGATGCAGGAGACACAGGTTTGACCCTTGGGTAGGGAACACCCCCTGGAGAAGGAAACAGCAACCCACTCCAGTGTTCTTGCCTGGGAAATCCCATGGGCAGAGGCATCTGATGGGCTACAGTCCATGGGATTGCAGAGTCAGATGTGACTTAGTGACTAAAAAACAACAACAAAGGCTGTAGGGTATTTGAGGAATGGCGGTAAGGAAACAGACAAATAAAACCTAAGCTAAAGTGTATCCAAAGGGGCAAGGCAGATGTCAGATTTATAGTCTGCTTACCCCAAAGCCTGGCCCTTTTCCTTGGCCTCATCTTTTCCATTCATACCTACTCCTGACCACCGGCCAATGAGAAGATGCTTCCATCACGATGGCCTTGGTGGCAATGTGGGGACCCCAGTGTCTCCCATGCATGAAGCCTGCATTCTTCTCATCTGACTTCCTCTTTTGCATTGAAAAACTTCGCAGGTACTTTTTCTTTTATCTCCCCTCCATGGGTACCTGTAAATGTTTTCAAGCACTTTCATTTGGCGGTTGCATTTAGGAGGCATAACTTTCTGATGTTCTCTTGGCCTTATCAGCTTCCTTTCTCCCTGCACCGCCAAGCCGAGTGTTATCAGCACAGCTCTGGGAAGCAGCTTCAAATGAAAGGTGCTGTGTTGCCACAAAGCTTTCAGATGATGGAGTGGCCGGTGCTGAAAGACACATCGAGATAGCAGGAATCCTGAGAATGTTCTCTGTAAGATTAAACAGCAAGAACAGGTCAAACCAGGGACCCACAAGCAATCATGCAGGGAGAGGAGAAATAGACATGCGTGATGTCCTCAGTGATGACAGAGTCAGAGAGCTGTACCTTCGGACCCTGGGGAGGATCTTCTCAGTTTAGAGATGAGTAAACTGAGCTTCCCTGGATTTCAGCTAGGCTCTGCACCTGTCTAGGTTCCTGAAGGGATGTTGTCAGAGGCTTGCAGGTGACCTGAAGGCTTTAACTCTTCTTCTCAAGAAGTGTACCCTAGGCGGGCAGGTGGGGAGACACTGACAGAACGGGACTATCTAAGTGGGTGTTCCAGCCATCCATCACTCTCCCAGCCCTCTCAGATGCAGGGAAGACCAGGTCCTGTCCCAGCACTGTGAGACAGTGCTCCACTCTCTCGAGCTCCACTTGGGCCCATTTCAAATTCTGGTGATACTCGGCTGGAGTTCAGGAGGAATTCAGGAAGGAGGGCAGGAACAGAGTGGGCAGGTGCCATGTCTGGCAGCATGCATTTCTGTTTATTTCAACCGGGGCTGGGTGAATGACAATCGGGAACACTCCCAACCTCTCAGGAGAGCTCTTTCTGACCTGATTCACAGAGCCCTGTGTGGGCCCTACAGAGATGGCCAGCAGAGAATCTGGGAAATCCATAAAACCATATATAAAATGTCGTTTGTATAAGAAATGCACACTCCATAGATTTCATCAAATTCTAAAGGGGAAATGTGAGACCTGAGAGTTATTAATAGCTGTCTCCCCACACTGCTCCTGAATCCTGCTCTGAGGTTAGACAGACCTGGCTGGAACCCTGGCCTTGCACTTACAGGCTGCACGACCATGGACAAGTTCTCTGTCCTCTGTGAACCACAGGGTCATAAAAAGCTGCAAGAGGGATCATAACACTACCACCTCAAAGAACAGGTTTGGGATCAAACAATGCATTGCCTATGGAACCCTTAGCCAAGTTCCAGGCGCACAGCAGTCCTCAGTCCATGTGAGAGAGTGGCAGTGGCGGGACGGGGGCGGGAGGCAGGGCTCCGGCCTGAACTTGACCTCACCTTGAAAACCCCTTCTCTCAGGACCATTTTCTTCTCTGTGAAATGGGTACAGTGGCCCCAGCCTGCCTGACTTACATGGCTGCTATGAAGAGACAGTGTGCAGAAATGGGCTTCGGTGAACGTCAGGCCAGAATGCTGACACCAATGGCCTTTGCCCACAACCAGGGCTCACTGGGGTTGCGGGCAGTGTTCCTGGCTCCCAGCTCCAAGCACAGGGGATGGGAACGACCTTCTCAAACGCCAGCTCTACCCTGATCTCCAGGCGGCCTTCCCCAGCTCCCCATCGCCAGACCTTCACCTTTGATAAAAGCCCAAAGGTAGCTGGGGGAGGGGAGATGGCATTTTAATTTAATAGGGAAAATAATTCACGTACTTATAATGAAATGCGACAAGCAGAACATAACAAGTAAATACACTACACACTATGTTGCAAGCCTCTAAGGTAACAGAAAATAACTAGTTTTAGTTGCTTTTTTATCTATTATGAAGAATGTCAAGCATTTGACAACAGAGTATTTAATAAAAAATGCTATAATTTGTGTTTAAGCGATAGCAATAGATATTACATTTATTTTATTTCTATCCAAGGAGACAGGTTTGGGATTTCTTAAAGGAATTAGAAAATACAAAGTGAGAGGTTTAATGGGCCCGGGAGGAGCAGGCCGAGGGCTGGGGCTCCCTGTGGCTTGTGTGTGCAGACCTTACCTGCTAGGGGCACACGGCGTGCCCAGCCTGTGCCAGCCTCAATGGGGAACTGAAGGAAATATGGCTGGGGGCTGAGCTGGGCACTTTCTCACATTGGCCTTGCAGGCCCCCAAAGGCCTCAGTCACCCTAGGGAGGGAGACTCAGGACGTGTCAGAGAACAGATGAAACTCTAGAACAAGCCTCATTAATGAGCCCCAGAAGAGATACACATGGTTGCCAGAGCTTCACCCTTGGTGAGAAATCAGCAGCAATGTACATGTCAATCCAAAGAGGAGCAGGAAGACAAGATGGTACGTCCCTCATGGAACCCCTCACACAGTGGCTAAGTGGATTCCCAAGCGTGGGCGCTCGGACCTCAAAAATGCCACGATGATGGGAAAAAAGCAAAGAAGATTTATGTAGACTTATATACTTGCACATAATCACACAGTAAATAAAAGGTAAGAATGTATGCACATGCATATGTGTGCACATGTATGTACATGGGTGTGCACAAGTGTGCTCTGTGTTGGGTGTGTGAGCATGTGTATGTGCAAATATACATAGATCAGAAGGATGTAAAGCAAAGACACTACCTTAGGAGAGAGAGAAAGAGAATGGAATGAGATCAGGGGTGGTATGGGGACCTGAAATGTACCACGCAGGCCTCCCCCCAGGACTGGGCTCAGGATTGTTGTTATTTTTTAGTATCTGCAACAAATATGGCAAATGTTAATATTTGTTGAATCTGGATTCTGTGGAATTAGGCCTTTAGCTATTCTCTGTACCTTTTTATGTTTCCCAAAAAGAATAAAAAGTGAAGGGCAATCAAGGAGTGAACTCAGGCAACTGTGTAATCAAGAGGCCTCATGGATCAGGGGAAGGTGTGAATTGGTGACATGGCCAGGCCAGGGCCCTGGTTGGCCTTGACTGCATTTCATGTCAATAGGAAGGGTGCATTCAAATATCCCCCTGGGCCCCTCTGGCTCTGACATATTCCCTGTGTCAATCAACTGACAAGTCCTGCTGAGCTTAGGAAAGAGGAGGCCAAAGCAGGCTGACCAAGGGGCTAGTGAACCAGCTTGAGCTGGGCTTAAAGGCCAAGGTGTTAGGCAGGGAAGAGGATGGTGGGCGTGTGTGACAGTGATGGGTGTATCCCTGGAAGGAACAGGGATCAGCAGGACTGGGCCCTGGGAAGAGACCAGCATGGTCAGTGGCCAACCTGGGAAGGTCAGTGGAAGGTCATCAGATCATTGGGCAGCAGGATGAGATATCACTTGGGTCACTGTCTCCATGGAGCCTACTGGCCTATGAGAGCTCCTGCCCCTCTGAGCCAAAGCCACTGCCTGTCTCTATCCAACAACACCATGATGGGATGGCACCCTCTGACCAGATTTCAAGAGGTTTCTCCCAGATCGGCTCATCAATAAAGAATCCACCTGCAATGAAGGAGATGAGAGTTTGATTCCTGGGTTGGGAAGATCCCCTGGAGTAGGAAATGGCAACTCACTCCAGTTTTCCTGCCTGGGAAATCTCATGGACAAGGAACTTGGTGAGCTACAGTCCATGGGGTCACAAAAGATTTGGACACCACATAAGAACTAAACCACCACCACCACCACCTCCCAGGTTTCAAGAGGAAATTGCAATCCTTCCTATATATGAAAATTCTTAATTTTCAGATATTTGCTCAACTTATTTTTGTTAATTGTGTTTGGAATACAGTGCATAGGTCTGGGGGTTGCATTGGGCCTCTGGAGATGGGCAAGGAGACTTGAATTCAGACAACCTTTCATCTGTGGTTTTGAGCATGACAAGCCCCAAGAGAACCCCTAGACAGCCCCATCCTTCTTGTCTTGAGCAACCAGCTGGTCTGGCAGCTGAGCCATTTCCCAGCCACTGGAGCTCGGTCAAGTCTTCAGACTTCTCCAAGTTGAGTCTCAGTTTCCTTAGGAGTTGAATGAGTGTCCCTAGCCCCCACTCCTAGGCAGTTGAGAAGACTAAACAACATCCCACAAGCATGGGAAAGCATTCATGAAGCTGCGAAGTACTATGCACACACAGGACATACTGCTACCTTCCACGTCAGGATTTGTGAGTATTTATAAGCAAAAGGTCATTGTCAAATCCATTCAGCATCCTCATCTTTTAACTCCAAACAGATAAATGTTCGTAAGAATTCCTCTCACGTGGCTCAATGCGGGACTCTTTGGAGAGGCTGTCTGTGTGTGTGATCAGACCTGACCCTCATGCCGACAGAAGCCATACCTCCTGTCCTGCTCCAGGGCTGTCACCAGGCAGCTGCACTTGGGAAAGGAGCTGGCCACCCTGCTCTCCATCCCAGGCCTCATTTCCAGCCGCCCTGCTCCACCTACAGCTGCTCTGTCCACAGCTGCTCCATCCTGGCTGACACTGCACAGCAGAAGGAAACTGCAAGAGTGAGGCACCTGGAAATGATGCTACGGGAGAGACGCATGTAGGACCTCTGGGGAGAAAACAGCCGCTGTCCTCAGCTGTCTGAAGAGCATGCGGTAAGGTTGGGGGACACCCCTTGGAGTGGTCCACATCAGGGTTTTGCAATGTGAAATGGGCAGCTTTGCAGGTGGGGGGCTTCTGCTCATGGGAGGTGTTCTTGCCAAGGCCAGTGGCTCTCAGAGAAGCACGTGTTTCCATTGGGGTAGGATCTTATTCCATGCCTTGTGTAAAGGCTTCTCCCAGACCAGGCATCTAGGATGCTCCAACAACCAGGCAGCCCAGGCAGCCCTGTGTATCAAAAGCTGGGGCCTCCTCTGAAACCCAGACAAGCATCAGTGTCCCCCACGGGCTGCGGGGGACACAAATGCGGGCAAGGCCAGTCCTACAGCCCCACCCCATCGTCTGCCCAGGTAGGGCCCCTGGCACAGCCAGAGCAGTTAATAACCTTAGCACCTGGAGGAGAGGCCCCGGTGGGCTCCCCTTGGTCTCCATTTGCCTTCCCAGTATCTGTGAATAAATTAATCCCCTAATACATAATTAACTCGAAGTTGAAAGGTGAAGTCAAACTTAACCAATTTACTGTTCTGGAGCTGGTTTAGTTCGGATCATGTGATTTTAATTCTTTCCGTATGACCAGGTGATGGGGAAGGCGGAAGGGGGAGAGGAAAATGCACAGATTAATTTCATTCCTTAACCTCCCTAATGCGCCTGCTTGCTCGCATCGTGTTGCAGACAGCAGATCATCACATGATTTATGGGACTGACCGCTGCCTGCATCTCTCAGGCTAATGACACACACACTAGAATCATTGATTTGTATGAGTAGCCCCCACTCTTCATTTATCACAATTTAATGTAAGAGTTTGCAATGCAGAGAAAAAAATCCACATGGGAAACACGGGCCCATAGGCCCAGCCGCCAACCAGTTATGAATCATTTGCTGCCTTTTAATATATGGACTATTCTCTTCTGGAAAATGCCCCCGTAAGGTCATATTCTTCTCCCGAACATCCCGACAATTAAAGTCCCCAAGAATCGGTTTTAAGATACGTGACCCGCTGGTACCTTTGTTAGCTCACGCGCTCCTATAATGCACGGTATCGATTGCTCCTGAACTCTCCGGAACCCTTCATAAGCCATAACCCGCGAAAGTTTCCGAGGGCAGTGCTGTACAACCTGAGTGTGGGGGTGCCTGGAGCTCCTGTCATGGGCCAGCCAGGGGGCATGGCCCCTTCCTGCAGAAGTGCTGTGGGCAAGCTCAAAGGGTCTTGTGCCCCGCCAGGGCCAAATCAACACACCAAAATTAACAGTATTTCAAAGGAGAGCATTTAATTTCTGATTATGAAAAGTGGTCTTGAGTTAATAACTTGGAAGGTTTGGACAAGAAGCAAAAGATTTGAAGAGCAATGAGATTGAGTAATTCCTGCATTTCTCAAGCTAGAGAGCCCACCTGTGAAAATTTTCAGGCCACACAGAGCCTCAGGACAGTTCTGCGTATCTTCCTGGAGGGACTGATTGAGCCCATGTTTCAAGAAGAAAAGCAAAAGTTTACTTAAAACACAGAGAGTAAGATGGAAAATGCACGATTTTTTAAAAGATAAAATATAAGCCTTTGAATAGATGTGCTGATGCAAGAAAGTTGACCGTGGCCCAAAGTTGCTAGATGGTGAAGGGGAAGTGAGTGTTTCTGGGAGAAAGTTGAGGAAGCGTGGTTGGTGTGAACCACAGTCACGGACTCAGACAACTCTTGGTTAAGCAGGCCAGGCGGGGGTTGAAGGAGGGGGTACCTGGGATCCCAGGTCTGGGGAACAGCACTGCTCAGCTACCTTGGGAGAACAACAGGTCCAGTGTGACCCCAGCTCTTAACTTAAAAAAAAAATTATTATAGTTGCTTTACAATGTGTTATTTTCTGCTGTACAGCAAAGTAAATAAGCCATAAATATACATATATTCCCTCTTTTTGGCTATTGTAAATAGTGCTGCAATGTACATTAGAGTACATATATCTTTTTGAATTGTGGTTTTATCTTGGTGTTGGCTCCCCTGGTGGCTCAGATGGTAAAGAATCTGCCTGCAATGTGGGAGACCCAGGTTTGATCCCTGGGTTAGGAAGATCCCCTGGAGAAGGGAATGGTTATCCACTTCAGTATTCTTGCTTGGAGAATTCCATGAACAGAGGAGCCTGGTGGGCTACAGTCCATGGGGGCGCAAAGACTTGGACACGACTGGGCGACTAAGCACAGCATGCTAACTTTTTAACATAGGCATAGGATTCTGTTGTAAAAAAAAATTGGCGGGGGCGGGGGGTGGAGAATTCTATATTGTTAAATGTCAGAATAATGGAAAGAACCTGGCCCAAGCAGAATGCCAGAGCCAGGCCCTGGCTGTGGCCTGTGATGTAACTGCCCACCACGTGCACTGAATTACATGCTCCCCCTCAACCTAGTCCTCCTGACTTGGAAAAGAGCTTGTTTCAAACTGTGGAGAACTTTAGAAAGTACTACAGTATCCTGGTAAACCCTCGTGTCTCAGTGGTAAAGCATCCGCCTGCCAATGCTTCAGTGCAGGAGACATGGGTTCGATCCCTGGGTTGGGAAGATCTTCTGGAGAAGGGAATGGCACCCACTCCAGCATTCTGCCGTCTATGGGGTCGCACAGAGTCAGACACGACTGAAGCGACTTAGCAGCAGCAGCAGCAGGCAGCCAGTATTCTTGCCTAGGAAATCCCATGGCCAGAGGACCTGCTGGGCTACAGTCCATGGAGTTGCAAAGATTTGGATACAACTTAGCAACCGAACAACAGTATCCCTGAGCAGCAGTAAAAGGAGCGGACCTTTGGTGTATTTCAGCATGGACAGGAGGTCAGTTTCCATTCCAAGGCCAATAACCTCCAAATTAGAAGCTTTGGGTTTAGAATAAGGAAGAAACAGTTATTTATTCACCATGTATTTTTTTTTTATCTCTCAAAGGCACACTAGAGTTTTTTTTTATCAATCCTTGAATGAATTACTGTTTAAAATAATCGGTCTGAAAATGTCATCTTAGGTCACTTAGTATTTTCCTGCCAAGTTGATTTTGTCATGAGGTCCACCTATAATACCTTATTGTTTTCCCAGAAGCATCCTAGCCCCAGGTCTTGGAGAAAGCAGATAGAAAAAAAAAAAAAAAAAATTAAGAAACAGTAAACTGACCCATTTTCTTCCTGAAAAGTTCTAGCCCTCTCAGGGTTTGGCTATACGTGCAGAAATCTAGACCATGAAATTATGCCAAGCCCTGTGTTCTGTGATATGGTGAGTGATTGGAGGAGCAAAGGGCGGAATTATGGCTCAAGAGGAAAGCCAGCAGCATCCCGATGGGAGTGATGGCAGCGAAGGGGAGGAGACACGTCTTCCTGTGGGGCTCACTCTGGTGGGTGAGGGTGGGAATGGAGTATGAGGGAAGTAGCCCAGGGTGTGGATACCAGTATCACTGGCTCCGGGTTGCCCGTCTTTGATTCTAGTGCCGCATCTATTACAGGAACCTGCCCTCCCCTGCCCTACTATCTCCTGAGGCTGTTGGTTGGTGAGTGAGCCCACTGGTTCGTTTTCTCATTGATTGATTTATTAATTGATTCAACAGCTACATACAGGCATCTCCTAGGAGCCAAGGAGTCTGGAATGGGCAAGGTCCCTGTTCTTATGAAGCTTTTATTCTGGAGTAGGGGCAGGGGACAGAGTGTTAAGAATAAAATGCATCAAATAATTTCAGATGGACAGAGAATAGCATTATTAGAGTAGGTGGTCAGGGAAGTGCTCTAAAGACGGGACTATGAGCTGAGACTTGGATGACAAGAGAAGCATGAGGACCTGATGGAGGGCATTCCCAGGAGGATAAATAGCAAGTGCAAAGGTCTTGGGGAAGGAATGAGCCTAGTACAATTGGGGAACAATGATCAGTCCAGTGCATCTAGAGATGAGCCTCATCCTTCTGAAGGAAAACTCCAGGTTCCTCCAATCCCCTCTCCACTCAGGACAGAGAAGGGCAGCAAGCCAGGGAACTAGAGAGGTATCCATACACATAGCCACCTGCCCAGGCCTGCAGTGCAATGCACAGGGGTAAGGTCTTTCAGAAGATATACCTGCCACAGGGCATCAGGGGAAGCTTTGTGGACATGAGGTTTAAGTTGACTCACCAGGAAGAGGAAGAGTTTGCTAGGAGGAGCGGAGGATGGCAGCTGCGTTTAAAGACAGAAGGCTGGACCATGAGCTGGAGGTACACGGAGGGGCTGCAGGTAGGAGAAGAGGTCAGGATGGGCTGATAAGCAGAGAAAGACATGGGAGTGCTCACGCCAGAGCAGCTGAACCCTGTGCGGGAAAGGTTAGGAGCCATCATCTCTAGTGGTTTTAGGGGCAGCCAGGCAGGGGTCCCCACGGAGCATTCATCAGACAAGGCAGCTGGATAAAGATGTCCTGGGGCTGGACCTTCCACACCGAGACAGGCCAGTCCTACATCTCCAGCAGTACAGACAGCTGACTGGCACCCTTAACACACCAAGTGAGCGCCTGCTCAGGGCTCAAAGACTCTCACCCTTGCACACCCCATCACTGCCTTTGGGACAAAGAAAGGCCAGTCTCCGAGTACCTGGGCGACTCCTTGTATCCAAAGCAATAGCTACCAGTGCTTTTTCCTTCAGCTAGTGACTGTGTACCATTGTATCATTTAGTCCTCCTACCAATCCTATAAAGTAGGCACAGAAGCATCCTTGGAAATGCCCATTGGTCGGCTCAGGATTTCACAGCTAACAGGCGATGGAGCCAGAGTTGCAGGATTCATGCTTTTGCAGGTGCACAAGGTGATGTTAGGTGCCACAAAGATACCATGTTTTATCTTGGGCTTTCCTGAAGTCAGAACCTGGAAACAGGGCTTGTATGCAGGTGGTTTACCTAGGAAGTGATCCCAGGGAGCAGGCGTAGGGGACCAGGGGGTGTAAACAATGAAGGAGTGAAACAAACCCAACTGGGAGGTGTGTTGAGGTGCCCCCAGGCCTGCCAGATAGGCGGTGTGGCCAAGATGGGGACATGAGATCAACCTGCTCACAGTTGGAGTGAGGGCAGGCCAGAGGGGTAAGGCTAAGACCTGAACTAGCAGATGGCACCAAGTTTCCACGAAGGAAACACAATTTCCTTCATGTTCTTCATTCAGTCCTGGGACTCCCTGTCACCTAAGGCCTGCCTTGTGCTGGAGCTGGGGCAGGGAAGGGGCCCTCACCATGATATACACTTACTGCTTTGTTGCTGTCCAGTCGCTTCAGTCGTGTCTGACTCTTTGCGACCCCATGGACTGTAGCCCACCAGGCTCCTCTGTCCATGGGATTTCCCAGACAAGAATCCTGGAGTGGGTTGCCATTTCCTTCTCCAGGGGATCTTCCAGACCCAGGGATCGAACCCATGTCTCCTGCATTGGCAGGTGGATTCTTTACCACCGAGCCACCAGGGAAGCCAAAATACTGCTTTATGTCATTGTACTTTTTTCACTACTATCTCCTATTTATGTCAAATGATACACATTTCCCATTTATGATAATTGTAGAAAATTTCTTTCAAAAAGTTCTCGCTTATGTAAAAGAGGTAAGTGGATATAATCAACATATTAGTGATCAGTGGAAGAGTGGCCAGGGATGTGGCGAATGTCGTGAGGACACCCAGAAATCCTAGAAGGCAGGCCTTGGGCTCACTAGTCCCGATCAGGTGCCCAAGCTGGGGGACTCACCTAATCCCCGATCCCTGCATGCCTGGGGTTCCTGCTCTATAGTCAGAAGGCAGCCTCCCCCAGAGCAGAAGTGACTTTGATTACTTAATGATGCTAACAACAGCCACAGCAGCAACAATCACAATGATAGAAACAATTGTGTCTGATCGCAGCCCATTAGCATTTGTCAGCTGGTTTTGCTCGCACCTCCTAACGGTGTTTGGAGCAGGCCTCCTGTCTGCATCTCCCTAAGGGATCTCTTTGGCCAGAGGGCCCCTGGGCACCCAGAACATGCACACTGAACAGCTATGAATGGACTTATTGACTGATTGGTTAATTGATTATTAAACAATCACAAGAGGCATGGGGAGAAGCAGACCTCTTGAGTAAGCCCTGAACTCGCAGATGGCACCAAGTTCCCACAGAGGAAACAATTTCCTTTATGTTCCTCATTCAGTCCTGCTCACTCACTGGAAACCAGTGATGGTATAGTTACTCCTGCCTTTAGCTGATTATTAAAGTAGCAGTAATGTTTATCTGCTGACTCTGGACTGTTAGCCCTGTGGGTAGGGTCTCTCTCTGCCTGTCCACTTCCCCAGGTCCCGATACACAGCAGGGGCTCCATATGTGCTTGGGGCATGAGTATCACTGTTTTATTTTTTAAGCATAATTTTATGTATTTATTTTCTGGTTGCCCTGGGTCTCTGTTGCTTTGCTCGGGCTTTCTCTAGTTGCAGCGAGCAGAAGCTTCTTTGCAGTGCGAGGTCTTCTCAGTGCGGTGGCTTCTCTTGTGGAACGTGGGTTCTGGGGAGCGTGGGCTTCAGTTGTGGGGCACAGGCTTGGTTGCTCTGTGGCCTGCGGAATCTTTCTGGACCAGGCATCCAACTCCTGTCCCCTGCATTGACAGGTGAATTCTTATCCATTACTTCACCAGGGAAGTCCAGCATCACTGTTTTTAAAAGATGATGACTCCTTTCTGTAGGTCTTAGGGGGATCCTGAGTGCAGAAAAGGACTGATTTGCAGGAGCTTGTCCTTGATAGCTGGGGCCAGGGTGCCCGTGAACTGTTGGGAGGTTAAGTGCAGCCATGAAGCAGGAGCTCTGGCTGGTTTAAATCACTGTGCAAACCTGGGGCCTCGGGTATGGGCCATGATTGTGCTATATGGCAGTCAACTCACATTGAGGAATTATATGTTCATTTAACTTCCACACATTCAACAAATGGCGATGCAGAGGGAAGAAGGCAGAGAGAAACATTCACATCCCACCCTCCATCTGCTGCTGGCACCCCCTGCTAATATGCTATACCCCCGGTCTGGTCCCTGGAGGTTTGTCCACTCGGGCTGACTCCCTTTCTGTCCACAAGCTCCTTCCGGCTTGGCACTCTGAATTTCCAGGTGTGCAGGACCATTCTAGTGGTCCTGCCCCTCCTGGACATCCTGAGTCAGCCCAAGGCCTGTCCAGGATTCCTCAAGTCCTTGCCCAAGCCGTGGGGCTCAGTCTCCTTCTCCCTGTTCCTGCTATTGCTGGATCCCAAAAAACCACTGGGTGGCTGGAAACAAGGCCCATTTCTCAGGGCTCCTAGGGGCTCCCATGCTGTGGTGCCCCTTCCCAAGCCCCTCACTGCTCTGGCAGCATGCCTTGCTCCTCATTCCCCCATTCTCTCTCCAATGGCATTTTTGAGTTGCCCCGCCCCCAGGCCTAGGTTTCTGGGACTCTAAGTCAGAAAAAGACTCCTTTACCTGCTTTCTACTGCTTTATTTCTGCCCTGGACCTGACTGACAAGAGAAAGATGAGCTGAGGGATAAAAAAATCAAAGAGAAGGAGAGAAGGGAAGATATTAGGTAACAGTTCAGAATGTTATCCCACTATTCTCCCCAGCTAAAATATATTCTTGTTTAATTGCTGAAAACGAGTTTCCTTTTTGCGCCCATTTTTCAGATCAGGAAACTGAGGGTTAGTGGGGCTAAGTAACTTCCCCAGGGTCACGGTTAGTGAATAAGAAGCCATGATTCACAACCGGGTCTGTGTGACTTTAGAACTTCCTGTCTCACAGTGCACCAGCCCATTCTTCCAGATGAAATCTAACAGCTCGGAGAAAGGGGCAGCCGGCAGCGCCAGGTGGTGGGTAAGTCAGGTAAGCTCGTAGCCTCTGTTCTCCAGCAGGCATCCTTCTTGGTGTCTACAGACAGAAGGCCCTAAGTTCAACATCTGGGGTTTGCAGAAGCACGCTTCCAAGTAACTTGGTCCTAGTAGTTCAGGAAGTTCACATTAAGTAGAATTGAATTTTAATTTAATTTTTTTCTTGGGGGAAAAAAACAATCAGTCATGCCTCTGGGCTCCCTCTGTTTGGCTCTAAGATTCATGTTGGCATCTGCTGGTGTCTCCTGGTGTCACAGAGAGTCAGATCATGAAGACCAAGCAGCAGGGTGTGCTCAGCCCTAGGAAACTGTTTACTTGCGGCTCTGAGAGCCTTTTTGTGTTTGGCCCCAAGGGAGGCTATGTCCTCCAGCTCCACTTGGGCCAGTTATGGTGGGCCTTGCACAGCATGCCTTGTTTCATGTATTCCTCACATCACACCTGAACATCTCATGATAGGTAGACAATGCTACTGAGGAACAGATAAGTAAAATGATTTATCTAAGGTCCCATAGTGAGTAAATAATAGAGCCAGGATTTAACCATTGGCTGTGTGATTAGAGGCATTTTTTTAACCCTGAACCTTCACACATAAAGTTAATAATGAAAGCAATAGGAGCCTAAAATATATTATAATAATAGTTTAAAAGAAAAGGAAGATATGTAAGTGTTCTGTTGTAGGATTCTTATAAAATCTATGAAGGCGCAGGAAATTACTTACAAATGTTAAGTTAAGGATGTATGTTGTAAGTCACAGACTAATCACAAAAAATAAGACAAAGCAGTCTTAGAGATAAAAATGGGGATAGAAAAATAAAATAAGCCCAGAAGAAGATAGGGAAGGAGGAAAAATGTAATAAAGATAAATGAGACAAATAAAAAGCAAATAGCAAGATGACAAACTTTAACTTAAGCATATTGATAAGTACAATAAATGTAAATGGCCTAAGCAGTGTAATTAAATGAATTTAAATTGAACTAAATGAAAAATTTTGGATATAAAAATGTATACTGTCTTAAAAAATATACTAAATATAGGGCACAGAAAGGGCAAAAGTCAAAGGATGCCAAACTGTCCTTCAAAAGATGATTGGATTGAAAACACTGTGGTATGGCTATACAATGGAATGGCTCTATTAAGCAAGAAGAAGGAATAAACTGTTGATTTATGCAACACAGATACATCTTAAATGCACTTTGCTAAATAAAAGAAGCCAGGTCCAAAGGTTTTATATTCCATAATTTATTCTCATAAAAATTATAGAAAAGACAGAACTTTGAGTGCAGAAGACAGATCAGTGGGTGTCAGGGGTTGGAGAATGGGGAGAGATTGACTACAAAGGATACACAGGAATTTTTAGAGTTATTGTATTTTGTGTTGTAGCAGATAATGGAAGCTAGGTTTCTCACTGTCAGAGAAAGAAGTTACAAATGAGCAGGAGGGTGGGAAGAAGGGACAAATGTTCTGGATCTTGAATTTTAAAATTATATATATACATATATATATCAACATATTATATCAATATATCCATAACCTCATAAATGCAGAAGACACCACCCTTATGGCAGAAAGTGAAGAGGAACTAAAGAGCCTCTTGATGAAAGTGAAAAAGCTGGCTTAAAACTCTACAATCAAAAGATGAACATCATGGCATCTGGTCTCATCACTTCATGGCAAATAGATAGGGAAACAATGGAAACAGTGACAGACTTTATTTTCTTGGGCTCCAAAATCACTGCACATGGTGATTGCAGCCATGAAATTAAAAGACCCTTGCTCCTTGGAAGAAAAGCTATGAGCAACCTAGACAGAATACTAAAAATCAGAGACATTACTTTGCGAACAAAGGTCTGTCTAGTCAAAGCTATGGTTTTCCAGTAGTCATGTATGGATGTGAGAGTTAGACTACTAAGAAAGCTGAACGCCAAAGAATTGATGCTTTTGAACTGTGGTGTTGGAGAAGACTCTTGAGAGTCCCCTGGACTGCAAGGAGATCCAACCAGTCAATCCTAAAGGAAATCAGTCCTGAATATTCATTGGAAGGACTGATGCTCAAGCTGAAGCTCCAATACTTTGGCCACCTGATGCGAAGAACTGACTCATTGGAAAAGACCCTGATGCTGGGAAAGATTGAAGGCAGGAGGAGAAGGGGACAGCAGAGGATGAGATGGTTGGATAGCATCACCAACTCAATGGACATGAGTTTGAGCAAGCTTCTGGAGTTGGTGATGGACAGGAAAGCCTGGCGAGCTGCAGTCCATGGGGCTGCAAAGAGTCGGACACGACTGAATGACTGAACTGAACTGAACTGTATATACATACATACACATATATATATCAGATCAGATCAGATCAGTTGCTCAGTCGTGTCCGACTCTTCGAGACCCCATGAATTGCAGCACACCAGGCCTCCCTGTCCATCACCAACTCCCGGAGTTCACTCAGACTCACGTCCATCGAGTCAGTGATGCCATCCAGCCATCTCATCCTCTGTCGTCCCCTTCTCCTCCTGCCCCCAATCCCTCCCAGCATCAGAGTCTTTTCCAATGAGTCAAGCCTTCGCATGAGGTGGCCAAAGTACTGGAGTTTCAGCTTTAGCATCATTCCTTCCAGAGAAATCCCAGGGCTGATCTCCTTCAGAATGGACTGGTTGGATCTCCTTGCAGTCCAAGGGACTCTCAAGAGTCTCCTCCAACACCACAGTTCAAAAGCATCAATTCTTCGGTGCTCAGCCTTCTTCACAGCCCAACTCTCACATCCATATGTACAGTATATATATGTATATATACATACAGTGTGTCTATATATATGTGTGTGTGTGTGTGTGTGTGTATATATCAGTTCAGTCCAGTTCAGTCCCTCAGTCATGTCCGACTCTTTGCAACCGCATGAACCACAGCACGCCAGGCCTCCCTGTCCATCACCAACTCCCAGAGTCTACCCAAACCCATGTTCATTGAGTCGGTGACACCATCCAACTATCTCATCCTCTGTCATCCCCTTCTCCTCCTGCCCTCAATCTTTCCCAGCATCAGGGTCTTTTCAAATCAGTCAGTTCTTTGCATATATATATATGTATACAATTGTATGCAAACAACAACAATATATAGTTTATATATATACAGAAAATTGTGGCTATATATATGTGTATACAAATTTTATATATCTCTCTTTCTAGACATTTAGTCACGTCCAACTCTTTGTGACTCTATGGACTGTAGCCTACCAGGCTCCTATGTCCATGGAATTCTCCAGGAAAGGATACTGGAGTGGGTAGCCATTCCTTTCTCCAGAGGATCTTCCTGACTCAGGAATTGAACTGGTGTTCCTGCATTGCAGGCAGATTCTTTACTATCTGAGTCACTAAAGGAAGCCCAATAATTGTGTATTAACATATATACATAGACATGCTCAGTCATGTCCAACTCTGTGACCTATGGCCTGTAGCCTGCCAGTCTCCTCTGTCCATGGGATTCTTCAGGTAAGAATACTGGAGTGGGTTAACATTTCCTCCTCCTGGGGATCTTCCTGACCCAGGGATCAAACCTGTGTCTCCTGTGTCTCTGGCATTGGCAAGCAGATTCTTTACCATTGAGCCACTTGAGAAGCCCAATATATACTTATATGTGCATATAAACACACATTAAGCTTTAGATTTTGTATGTCTCCTCTGGAAAGGAAGGACTGAGTGACTCACTCCCAATGAATAAACTATGGAAAAGACAGATTACAGTGGTGAAATCTGGTAGATGTCATCTTAACCAAGGGATCCATGTCAACATTACCAGGAATCACATGATATTATGTTGTTGCAAAAGTAATTGCAGTTTTGCATTGTTGAACTTTGCCATTTGATACTGGAACACATTCTTAAATAAACGTGGTTATGTTATACATCATTTTAATGCATAATTCTTGCTTTATTTTTTGATAATGACATTATTTTCTATTTACTTTATATTTATTTTAGACTAGACAAAAAGCAAATTTTCTTTTTTGAGTTAAAAATGGCTCATTAAGCAGTGGAGATAGCTCACAACATCAACAATACAGTTGGCCCAGGAACTGCTAACAAGGGATTCAAGACATTTTGCGCCTTTGTGAACGGAGGAGTGCAGTGGCTGACCATCAGAAGTTGATAATAACCAGGTGAGAGGATCATTGAAGCTGAAATTACAACCACATAAGAAGTTGCTGAAGAACTCAACGTTGACCATTCTATGGTTGCTCAGCATTTGAAGCAAACTGGAAAGGTGAAAAAGCTAGATAAGTGGGTGCTTCATGAGCTGACTGCAAGTCAAAGAAATCATCATTTTGAAGTGTCATTTTCTCTTATTCTACACAACAACAATGAACCATTTCTCGATCGGATTGTGATGTGCAACAAAAAGTGGATTTTATATGACGACCAGCAATGACCAGCTCCATGGCTGGACGGAGAAGAAACTCCAAAGCACTTCCCAAAGCCAAACTTGCACCATAAAATGGTCATGGTCACTGTTTGGTGGTCTGCTGCCCCTCTGATCCACACAGCTTTCTGAATCCTGGTGAAACCGTTACATCTGGAAAATATGGTCAGAAAATCAATGAGATGCACTGAAAACTGCAATGCCTGCAGCCAGCACTGGTCAACAGAAATGGCCCAGTTTTTCTCCAGGACAACGCCTGACGGCACAGTCACACAGCCAATGCTTCAAAGGTTGAATGAATTGGACTATGAAGTTTTGCCTCATCTGTCATGATTCACCGGACCTCGCGCTAACCAACTATCACTTCTTCAAGCATCTCAACAACTTTTTGCAGGGAAAACGCTTCCCCAACCAGCATGAGGCACAAAACTCTTTCCAAGAGTTTGTCAACTCCCAAAGCATGGATTTTTACAGTACAGAAATAAACAAACTTATTTTTCATTGGCAAAAATGTGTTGATTATGATAGTTCCTATTTTGATTAATAAGGATGTGTTGAGTCTAGTTATAATGATTTAAAATTCACAGTCCAAAATTTCAATTATGTTTGTGCCAACTTAATATCATTTACCCCCAGCATGATGTGATGAGAAAAGCAATCCATCTTCCATAATCCCGGTATAATCATGAGAATGTATCAGACAAATCCAAACTGAGGTGCAGTCTACAAAATACTTGATCAGTATTCTTCAAAAGTATAAACAGAAAAAGACAGAGAATATCACAGAATAAAAGAAATGAAGGAGGCAAATGTGAACTCTTGGATTGGGTCCTGGAAGAGAAAAGTAGATTAATAAAAAATCTGGAAAAATTCAAAAATAAGTCTATATATTAGTTAATAATAATATATCAATGCTCATTTCTTAATTTTGAAAAAAACCATAGGTATGGAAGAGATGGGTGAAGGGTATACAAGGAACTTTAGTACTATCTTTTCAAGTCTTTTGCAAATCTAAAATTATTTCAAAATAAATGCATTTTTTTAGGTTAAAGGATGAAAAATGATATACTTAACCACTAATCAAAAGATGAGCTGGGGTAGTTACATTTCATATCAGACAAACTAGATTTCAAAATAAGAAATGTCACCAGGGCTAAAGAGGTATAATGTGTGTGTACTTAATAAAATTTTAGAATACATTAAGATAAAACCTGAGAGAACACTAGAGAGGAATGAAAAAACTGACAATTTTTTTTAGAGATTTCAACACCCATCCACCAATAATTGAAAGAAAATCAGACCAAAAGCAAAATCAGTAAAATATAGATTTGAACAATGTTATCAAGGTACTTTAGTCAACTTGCCCTGATTAGTGAAAGTGATCTGTGCATTTTCTCCCAATTTCATGTTCAAAGACATCACATCGGTAGCTTAAGTTTGGACACAATGGGAGGATATTTCTACAGAAGTCATCAAGAGCTGCAATTGTTGTTGAGCCCCGAAGTCATGTCTGACTCTTTTGCAACCCCATAGACTGTAGCCCACCAGGCTCCTTTGTTCACGAAATTTCCCAGGCAAGAATACTCAAGTGGCTTGCCATTTCCTTCTTCAAGAGGATCCTCCCAACCCAGGGATCAAACCTACATCTCCTGCTTACCACTGAGCCATTGGCGAATGGGAGGATATTTCCACAAATGTCATCAAGTGCAGCAAACCAAGGACTTTTTCCTCCAGGGATCCAGTTAAACATTTCCCACCGTCAATCAATCAAAACTAAATAAAATTTAGAGACAGTTAAAGTATTCAGTTCAGTTCAGTTCAGTCGCTCAGTCATGTCTGACTCTTTGCGACCCCATGAATCACAGCATGCCAGGCCTCCCTGTCCATCACCAACTCCCGGAGTTCACTCAGACTCACGTCCATAGAGTCAGTGATGCCATCCAGCCATCTCATCCTCTGTCATCCCCTTTTCCTCCTGCCCCCAATCCCTCCCAGCTTCAGAGTCTTTTCCAATGAGTCAACTCTTTGCATGAGGTGGCTAAAGTACTGGAGTTTCAGCTTTAGCATCATTCCTTCCAAAGAAATCCCAGGGCTGATCTTCTTCAGAATGGACTGGTTGGATCTCCTTGCAGTCCAAGGGACTCTCAAGAGTCTTCTCCAACACCACAGTTCAAAAGCATCCTTCTTCACAGTCCAACTCTCACATCCATACATGACCACTGGAAAAACCATAGCCTTGACTAGACGGACCTTTGTTGGCAAAGTAATGTCTCTGCTTTTCAATATGCTATCTAGGTTGGTCATAACTTTTCTTCCAAGGAGTAAGCGTCTTTTAATTCATGGCTGCAGTCACCATCTGCAGTGATTTTGGAGCCCCCAAAAATAAAGTCTGAGACTGTTTCCACTGTTTCACCATCTATTTCCCATGAAGTGATGGGACCAGATGCCATGATCTTTGTTTTCTGAATGTTGAGTCTTAAGCCAACTTTTTCACTCTCCTTTTTCACCTTCATCAAGAGCCTTTTTAGTTCCTCTTCACTTTCTGCCATAAGGGTGATGTCATCTGCATATCTGAGGTTATTGATATTTCTCCCAGCAATCTTGATTCCAGCTTGTGCTTCTTCCAGCCCAGCATTTTGCATATAAGTTAAATAAGCAGGGTGACAATATACAACCTTGATGTACTCCTTTTCCTATTTGAAACCAGTCTGTTGTTCCATGTAGTAGAAAGAACATTTTTTCAAGTGCTTTTGAGATAGTCCCCCAAGATAGTCCATATGCTGCTGCTGCTGCTAAGTCGCTTCAATCGTGTCGGACTCTGTGTGACCCCATAGACAGCAGCCCACTGGGCTCCGCTGTCCCTGGGATTCTCCAGGCAAAAACACTGGAGTGGGTTGCCGTTTCCTTCTCCAGTGCATGAAAGTGAAAAGTGAAAGTAAAGTCGCTCAGTCATGTCTGACTTTTCGCGATCCCATGGACTGCAGCCTACCAGGCTCCTCTGCCCATGGGATTCTCCAGGCAAGAGTACTGGAGTGGGGTGCCATCGCCTTCTCCAAGATAGTCCATATACTGGGTCATAAAGCAATTTTCAGTAAAAGTAAAAGAAATAAAGTAGAAAGGAATATATTTTCTGATTATAGTGGAATTAAACTAGAAATCAGTAACACACAGCTATCTGGAAAATCCAAAAGCATTTGGAAATTAAACAACATGCTTCTAAATAGCCCATGGGTAAAAGAAGATATCACAAGATCAATAAGAAAATACTATGACTTGAAAATATTATGAATTAATTATTTGAATGAAAATGTACCAAAATAGGTAGGTTATGTATTTGAAAAGAAGAAATTAATGATTTAACCTTTATTCAAATAAATTAGAAAAAGAACAGCAATTGAGACCAAAAGTAAGCAAAAATAAAGGAAATAATAAAGATTAGACAGTAACAGACTAGAAATAGACACAACACTTGAGGAATTTTATGAAGACAAAAACTGTTTTTTTTTAAAAGATCACTGAAATTTACAAAGCTCTTAGACTGATCAATGAATCAAAGAAACAGATGTACATAAATTTCCAATATCAGGAGTTAAAGAAGAGACATTACTACATATCCTACAGTCATTAAAGGAAGTATAAGGAGATATGAATAATTTTGTGTCAGTAAATCCAACAACCTGTGTGAAATTGACAAATTCTTTGAAAGATACAAACTACCAAAGCACATTGGAGAAGAAATAGATAAGCTGAAGAGCCATATATCCATTAAGATACTTGGATTCATAATTTAAACACTTCTGACAAAGAAAACCTCAGGCCCAAAGGTGACTTCAATGATGAATTCTACCATGAACGTATGGTAGAATGAAAATTGGTGTGTATGTCAGTTCTGCACACGCACACACAAACACAAACAGAAAATAGAGGAGGAACAATGTTCCAACTTGCTTTATGTGGTCAGCATTAATCTGATATCAAAGTCAGACAAAAGCATTACCATGAAAAAGAACTATACATTAATATACCTCATAAATATGCATGCAGAAATCCTGAACAAAATTTTAGCAAATTAAATCTAGCAAATACAAAGATAATAATGCATCATGATTGAATAGGATTTATCCAAGGAATGATAGACTAGTTTAAAATTCAAAAAGTAACGAATGCCATTCACCTTTTTAGCAAACTTCAAAAAAAAAGAAAAAGCCATATACAGCCAGATCTGCTATAACATTTGTCTTGAAATTTCAATTTGTTTCAACACAACTGATACATCAGGGAACAATTTGAGCATAATGTGAATTTTGTGTTTGTTGACGTGTAATTTTGTTCATGAGAAACACTAAGTGAATGCATAAAACTACATCCAGCTGAAGTGAGCCATGGAGGAATACACAAAAAGCACCAGGCACACACCTCATGCATCTACCAACAGCTGTAGTTTACCTCCTGTGTTAGGAGTCACCCATCCTCCCCAGAACAAGGGCAGGTCACCCACCTTTGGTCATTTCCCATTAACTTATATGAGACCCACGTCCACAAACAAACTTTAGATCTTTTTCAAGGTAAAGTGCTATATTTATTGTAGTATTTATGTATTTTTCAACTATGTACCACACATAAAATGGTGTTACTATTTTCATTAAGTTCTCATCTTTCTGTATATATCTCTGATAAAGTTTGGGGTGTGACACCCCTCAATTTTCTCCTAGGGACTGTAGTTTTCTTTGCAAGATTTTGAACAGCATGGTGTTTTTTAGAGACACAAGCATTGTGTCAAAGCAGAGTTGATTGCAATCATCTCAACAGATGCAAAAAAAAAAAATTGAGCCAATTCAGCACCCAAGCCTGACTTCCTCAATTAGATTAAGGCCATCAGTGAAAAATCTAGAGCTACCATAAAACTTAATGATAAAAGATCAAATACTCTCCTCAAGATTAGGAAGAAGACAAGGATGTCTCCTTTCACCATTTTATTCAAACTTTTTCTAGAGGTCCCCCATCCAGTACAATAAATTACAAAACATAAATAAAAGGCATATAGGTAATTTGATAATCTATGAAGAAAATCCGATATAGACATAGGATACACTTAATAAATGAGATTAGCAATGAACAGGAAATACAGTTCATACGTGAAAATGTAAAACAAATATTCATAAAAGTAAAACTTTAAAAATATCATTTATAATAGTATTGAGTATTCATTAGAGATAAAGTGAACAATGTGCAAGACATATGCTTAAAACTACAAATACTGCTTAGATAAAGTACAGAAGGCATAGATAAATCAAGGGATACACCATGCTTAAGACTGAAAAGCTCAATATAGTTAATATCCCATTCCTTGTCAAATTGACCTATAGATTCAATAGAATTCCAGTCAATTTCTGTAAGTTTAATTTAGTTTAAAAATTAACAAGCTGAGTCTAAAATGTATATGGAAATGCAAAATCACTATAAAATAAAAATAGCTCTGAAAAAGACGGAAAGCTTCGATTTTTACATCTTAAGAATAATATAATGCCACAGTAATCAAAAGAGTATAGTTTTAGCATAAAAATCAATGGAATAGAATAGAAAATTCAGAATGGAACCATATATATATAGTCAACTGAGTCTTCACAAAGGTACCAGGGTTACTCAATGCGGAAAAGAATCTTTACAATAAATCTTGCCGAAATAACTATATGGAAATATGAATATATAAATAACATGGAAAATATAAACCTCATCTCTTACTTCACATTCTACCTAAAATGAAGTGAACACTCCTGGAAGAAATGAGAGAAGAAAAGCTCTGCAACCTTGGGATAAAAATTAATTAAATAAAACACAAAAAAGCACAAATCATAAAAGAAAAAACTGGTAAGCCCAACTTAAAATTAAAAAACTTTTACTCCTTGAAAGACACAGTTAAGAAAATGAAAAGACAAGCCACAAACAGGGAGAAAATATTTGCTAAGTATGTGTGGAAATGGACTTGTTTCCAGAAGATATAAAGAAATTACTATCAGTCGAATACTAGAAGATAGGATAAAAGATTCTAATAGATGCTTCACCAAAGAAGTTCTAAAGGTGTTCAAAATTTAACGCATTAGCAACATCATTAGTCTTAGAGGGATGCAGATGCAACCACAATGACCTAACCCTAACCCTAACCCTAAACCTACTATCCACACACAAGAAAGGGAAACTTAGAAAGGCTGGCAATACCAAATGTTGGTGAGGATGTGGAGCAACTGGAATGTCTTCTTCATTTCTGGTGGGAATATAGTCATTTTGGAAAACAGGCAGTTTCTTATGGAGTTTATACACATTTGTCTTTTGACCCAATAATCCCACTGCTAGATATCGACACAAGTTACTTGAAAAGACAACACAAAGACTTGGACCTAAATATATATGGGCTTCCCTGGTAGCTCAGCTGGTAAAGAATCCGCCTGCAATGCAGGAGACCCCGGTTCAATTCCTGGGTCAGGAAGAACCCCTGGAGAAGGGACAGGCTATCCACTCCATATTTATAGCTGCTTTATTCATAATGGCCTCAAACTAGCAATGACTCCGATGTCTACAACTGGGAAATTGAAGAACTGTGATATAACCGCATAGTGGAACATCACTCTGCAACAGAAAAAACAAACAAATCAACCACATAACAAAATGACAATCTCAAAACTTGCTGCTAAGTCAAAGAAGCCAGATGTAAAATCAAATCACCAGGTGATCCCTTTTACATAAGACCCTAGAAAAGGCATAACTATAGTGGCAGAAAGACCAGGGGTTGTCAGAGGCTGCAGACGGGATATGCAGTTTGAATGCAGGGAACATGAAGGCCTTTGGGGAGTGATGGAAACCTAAATTCTGGTCGTGGAGGTGGTTACACAACTCTATGCATTTCCCCAAATGCAACAAATGGTCAGCACACTTAAAACAGGTCTCACTGCATTGAATTATACTTCAATAAAGATGATTTAAAATAAAGTACTGTAGAGCGGATGTTAGGAGAGCTTTGGAAGGGAACTTCAGCCAAGGTCCTCCTGGAACCTCTGTCTAAACAGATGTTTCTATGCAGAGATCAGCCTTCAGGAAAGCTGTTTGGGCAGAGAGGCAGGTCTTAGATGGCTACAGGCACTGGATAAAATAAATGCTGAATTTTTCCAGATAAGCTGGGTTTAGTCTCAGTACTGGTCTTGGAAATGACCTGAGTGCTGGCAAACACCTGGGCTTTCACAAACCTGGGTTTTTTGTCCTCCTCTGCACCATAGGCATAGAACCCACCCTGCCCATCAACTGAGTTAATAAGCAAAGGTAAAATAGGTCTGCAAACTTTAAAGTGCTGCATGTGTGAAAGGGGACATGGGAGGCCAGTGTTGAAAATGGGAAGGTAAGCTTTAGGTTCAAAGAAAGTCTGCACAGTTTTAAAATTACTGTTGGCCTTGAGCAGCCCGGAAAGGGGGAATCTGTTTTCCTCCCACTAGATGTTTTGACCACTTATCTTGAGGCTTCAGTGGGTTTGTTTAGATTTAAAGATACGCTGCCTGCAACACTCAAGATCAAAGAGAACAAAGCTCCGATGGAAGGAGGCCCTTATGGGCCAAACTAGATAATGTCATTATCCTATAAACAGGTGATAACGGCAGAGCCAGGCTCATCTCAGACTAATCCAGTTCTAATCCCTTCAACGGTCTGGAGAGATGTCAGGGAATAAAAGGCCACTGCCACTTAGCAAGCTGTATCTTGTGAGTGGATTTGTCACCTTGCAGTCCTGAGCATCTGTCTGGTTGTCTGGACATGACAGGCATGGAGGGTAGGGGGGAGCAAGAAAGCGCTTCCTCTTCGTGCGATAGAGAGCTGAAGCGGCCTTATGTCCCCTCCTGCTCTTTGGGACCTGAACTTGAGGATGAATAGCTGACAGCTCTTAACAATCAGGACCACTACAGCAATAAGAATTACTAACAAATACGGAGCTCATAGCATGTATTGTTTTCTGTCTTTGGTAGTGAACCAAGGCTAAGAGACGCAAAGTACCACCCACAGCATGGGGCAGTAAGAGGCGCAGCTGGATTCCAGGCCACGCACTCTGACCCAGAAGCTCCTACCTCCACGGTCTCCTACATACTACAGGGCACAAGGCGTTCTTTTTTTTTTAAGCTTCAGTTTCCTTTACCCTAAATGGAGCTAGGGCTTCCCAGGTGGGTGCTAGTGGTAAAGAGCCCTCCTGCCAATGCAGGAGACATAAGAGAGGAGGGATCCATCTCTGGGTCAGGAAGATCCCGTGGAGGAGGGCATGGCAACCCACTCCAGTGTTCTTGCCTGAAGAATCCCATGGACAGAGGAGCCTGGCAGGTTGTAGTCCATAGCGTCACACAGAGTTGTACATGACTGAAGTGACTTGACATGTCCGCCGGTTAAATGTGGTAATGGATGTCAAGTGCCTTTGAACCAATGCTACCCTTAGCAAATCACTCAAAAAACATTAGGCTTCATCCACTCTCCTTAGGCAGGCAATTCTCCAGCCCTGGGGACAGTGAGTGTGGGCCTCTAAAAACATTCCACAGAGGTCATGTAGCTGGAGCCATCCTTCCTGCTGGCTAGGCGTGGCCAAGGCTGCTGCCAGTGGAGCTTGTGAACAATTCAGCCTCCACCACGGGGCTTCAAGGCTTTCACTGCCCAGACTGGACCCTCTGTGTGAACAGATATGCTGATGGAACCCACTCTCTGTTCCAGTAAGAAAACGACAGCACCGACGGTAGTGGAATCTGGCTGCCTGGGAAGCTAACAGGTCCTGCTCTCAGCTCAGGTTCAAGAACCTTCTGGGATTACACTTGCCAGACTTCATCTATGCCTGGCAGTGGGGGGCGGGCAGGGAGAAAGAGGTGGCAGGAGGAACCTCAGTCTTCAAAGCCCAGGGATAGGAGGGACCTTCAGTGGTTGTAGCTGCTCCTGGGATGAAAGGCAAGCTCACTTTTTCCCCTCTTGACAGGTCTATCTGCAAGGTTTACAAAAGAGAGGAAGTGACCAGGATGCTAGGGGCGTGGTCTCAAGGGCTGGGATGGATCCAGGCCCTCCCGCCCCCGGCCTATACTCCCCGGACACTGAGCATCCACAGCTCTGTGCCATCACACTCACCGCCAATCTCACCATCTGCAGCTCTGTTCAGTAACTACAGGATGAACATCATCTCAATTAACAGCGTACCTTTAGGGCGTCTCGTCGCCAACTCTTCCAGGACAATTGTCCACACTGTCATCAGGGCCTAATCAACTAATGATGGCTGAAAATGAGGGAGGCCAATCCCAATAAATTCGAAGGCAAGTCATTTTTCTCTTTTAATGCCCCTCTCCCTCCTTCTTCCTTCTTCCCACGGCACAATGCAGTAAATTAATGTCACCGTGGTTATTACAGCACCGCTGCTATGGCAAGTATTCAAGCTACGGTCCTGGAATATTTTACCTCAGCATTTATTTGTCCATAAAATAAAACAGGATTTATGGGATGACTCTCCAGTTTGAGGGCTGCATGGACAGCAGCTGGGCCACATCCTTACCTCCTCCACAGGTAAAGATATAGGGATGCTCTCGGGAGCAAAAGAAACCTGGTGGACAGGGTGCCTGGGGCTGGGAAGAACGAGTTCCCCAAAGGACCCACTGGCCATGCCTAGGGGAAAAGCTCCAGTTAAAAGAACTGAAGATGTGGGAATCAGTTGCAGGAAAAGGATACAGCTTTTTGAGGGGAGGATGCAGACAAATAACCTACTCCCCCAGCATTCCAGCATTTGGTACCCTGCTGCACAGGCTCCGCAGAAGAGGAGCCAGGATCCAAGGGTACCTGCCAGGTGCTGGCTGCCCGCTCACCCGCCAGGACCCCACGATGTTGTCCCCGGCTATCTGCCTGGAGCAGCTGGGTGCTGGCAGAGGCGGCAGCACTGAGGAAACAGGACCCTGCCAGAGCAAAAGCCAGAAGTGAAGTTCATTAAAACACACCCGCGTGCACAGAACTCTTCCTGGGAACTACAGGCTCCACCTTTGAGGACGCGCTCTGAAATTATAATTCATTGATTCTGAAGCCAATCATTTTGTATTTTGACTGCTGGCTTAGGAATATTCATATTTTCCACTGCATTTAAATTTCCCTGTGCCATTAAAATCTCCGAGCTCTATAATTAGGCCTCTCCTGATAGATATGGATGAGGTCTCTGTTCTGGGGAGAGTGAGCAGGAGCCTCTGGGAAGCTGGGGGTTTTCTGGGAGGGCTTCCCCTCGGGGCTGCTCCTGTCCCCTTCCCTCCCCAGCTGGAACCTTCCAACCCCGGCCCGCCTTCCACCTGGACCCAGTTCATGAGCCGCAACTCTCCCCCTCTGCCCCTCTCCCTTCCTACGCTCCGGGCCCCCAGCCACCGAAATGTTTACTCACTTAAACATAATTTGCATTCCAAAAGCTGTATTCCCGGCTCAGATGATATTTATGAAATAAAGTCCCACCGGTTACAGCAACCGAAACAGATGTGGCCAGCCACACCACTCCGTGTATACAAAACTGTGCTCCTGCTCAAAAATAAATAAATAAATCCGTAGAAACCTTCTCCAGAGGTAAATGTTGTTTTATGAAATGCAATACCACACGCACGCTGCTTCTGCCTCCTCCTTGTCAGCGCAGCCCTGTAGCTGGCAGAAGGCCTCCAGCCGCTGTGTGAGTCTCACCGGCCTTGTCCCCTTGACCAGATGCTCTCTCTGAATCAGGAAAGTCACCAAGCCTCATGGCCTGGCCACATCTCACCCGTCCAGTTTCTGCTGAGATCGACTAAAAAATATTGGGTAATGAAGATGGAAAACCAATAAAGGATGGGGGAAAATAAAGAATTGCTTAGAATGAATTCTGTATGTAATTACTTGCGTTTTTGCTAACTACTGTATAAACAACACTTTTAACAAGGCAAATTGGAATCCTGAAGACAATTCTGCTTAGGGATATAGCTTCAATTTATTATACGAGGATAACTGAAAACTTTGTTTCTGCTGCGTTGCAGTCAATTTCCACAGCGCGCACATTTTGAATGTGTGATTAATCATATGAGTGCAGGGGTTGCCAATAGATACCAAAACTCTAAAACTGTAACAACTTGCTCATTTTGTGCGGTCATTCCAAATAGCTCAACAGCCCAAGCCTGTCAATGGGCACCAGGATCAATGCTCTGGGGTCTCTGCAAGGGATTGATTTTGCTTTCAGAGGATTTCATTTTGCTCATCAACAAAAATACTCGGCTCCCTAAATAATCGGATCCAAGGCTTTTGTGCAGACCAGGAGAGCTGCCAGCAGCTGCCACCACTTGGGCGGCCATGGAGGGCTTCAGTGTGTGCTAGAACCTTACCACCTGTTGACCAAAAGAACACTTAACTCAAAGTTTGGCCACTTCAAAAAAAGAAAAGAAAAAAAAGTCATTATCTCAAAATAGTTTAATCTGAATAATTATGCTTTAAGACTAAGCAATTTGATGATGGAGATGAGGAGTATTCTTCTAACTTTAGCTTCTATCATAATCAATTTTATTGGGACTTCCCTGGTGGCCCAGTGGCTAAGATTCTGCATTTCCAATGCAGGAGGCCCAGGTTCAATCCCTGATTGGGGAACTAAATCCCTCATGCAGTGGCTAAGTGTTCTCCCTAAGCTGCAACTAAAGATCTCACATGATGCAAGGAAGATCAAAGATCCTGCATGCCCCAACTAAGACTCAATGCAATCAAATAAACAAATATCCAAAAAATAACAGCAACGACAAATCCCAGCTCCACCACTTAAAAAATTCAGTTTTACCGTGGTGTGTTTCTATTTTTCTTTCCTGGTTTTTGATCAATCCTTATTTCTCATGTGTAGCTTCTGGTGAACAAAAAGCAGAATTTAACACACCTGGAATGGCTGTTTACTAATAGTAGAATGTATACACTGTTCCTTGGGTGTTTATCCCTGAAAATAAGCTTCCATAAAAGTGGAGGATATGGCAGAACAAACATACTGTCATGGGCGAGGGGCGGGGGCGGTTCCCCCCAGGAAGGGGAGGGGACAATTTCTACCTAGCATCTCTGTCAATGTGGAACTTTAAAATGTTTGCTTTACCTACTAATTAGTTGATTCTTTTGCTGAGAGCTCAGGCCATTAAGGGAGCCTTTCTTCTGAGGTGGGAATTCTGCCCCCACCACGGCCCGCACCCAGAGATGCCCTCAGCCCTTTCTCTATCAAGCCACCACCCTCTGATTAGGATGGCTTACAAAAAGGTCTTGATTGACTAAACCTCAGGCCCGATTACATAAACATCAGAGAGGCGCTGAATGCCAAACACCTTTCTCAGGAGGAAAAAAAAAATAATAATAAGGTGAGAGCGCTTCATTCTCTGGCAACCTAAAAATAAATGGAAGGGGCTTCTCCCAGCTTCAGGGAGTGCATATGGATTTCTTGCTGACATTCGATTCTCTGAACTGAATGTCACACTCACTGCGAACAGTTAAAAAAAAATAATAATGCTAGACTGTTATCGTTATTAGAAGGGCAAGAAGAATGAAATATCATGATTATCATTAGGAAACCCTGTAAAACATATTTGTACATTATCTTGGGGCAAATACAAGTGTCATGTGTTACCAATTGTTAGGCAAAGAGAGCAGTAATATATTGTTCCCCTCCGGCCCTCCGAGCAGCTTGGCGCAGGGCAGAAATGATGTGCTCCCTGTGTGTGAGGCTGAACGCACTGGTGTGGGATGTGGGGGCCGGGGAGCCCTCCAGGACTGGCCTCCCTGAAAGCAGTCGAGTCTGGGATGGATGGAACATTGATGGCAGTGTGGGGCAGGGAGGTGGGGGGGTGGAAGGCAACCCAAGGCCAGGCTGAATTTGGAGAGCCCTTGCTTGAGTGGCAGGTCTGGTCCCTGGGCTGGGATTCCTGTCTCACTAGGGAGCCCCAAGGAGGAAGCAGACTTACTTCTTTCTTTCCAGACAATCGGCATGCCTCTGAAAAGAGGCTTGAGGGTGAGGTTGGCGTGGAGGAGGAAGGTTCCAAGGAGTCCTGCCCTAGGAACCCAGACTCCCTCTGCAGCCTTCAGCTTAAGAATCTGCAAGTAAAGGGGTTTGGTTTTGTGTTATTTGTTTGAGCATCAAAAGCCCTTTAGAGAATGTTATAAAAATGGACACGCACGAGTGCCCACAATAATTCACGTCAGTGTGGTGGACCCACAGTGCCTCTCAAAATTCATCCACCTGTGCCTGGAAGTCCACGGATCTCCAGTTAAAAGCCTTTCATTCATTTGATCTAAAGGGGACTTTCCAGGTCCCAGATTCCAGGGGTCCCTAGCAGCCAAGAGCATCCATGGGGCCCTCTGCTGGATGCACTGCCAGGCAGGGGTTCCAGAGAGCCTTCAGGGGATACACAGAAGGAGGGAGCACGCCTGGTCCCAGCGGGTAGTCATGACCCCCATGAGTCCATGTTGGTGTTGGCAACTCCCAGGACCATCTTTGCTCCTGGAGACTGGACTGAGAGGAAACTGCAGAGAACCAAAGGATGGTACACTTTGCATCATCACAGAGAAATGACAGTCTCTGCAAAGGGACCAGAGGACACTGCTTGGAAAACACACACTCTCAGGCCCTGCGACTCCCAGAGGTGCCAGCTCTGAGCATCCCTCAAGCCTTCGCATCTCTCGGACAAGCACAGTGGACTGAGGTTGAGGCTGCATGCAGGGTTTCCTCACTGGGAAGAGCAGGCCTTCATGTTTGCAGGGCAGGGCTCACGGGGTGGCCTGGGGGAGAGGGCGGCATGTGCTCTGACTGTTCTCCCAGCAGTCTCCCTCCACCTGCCCTGCTCTGAGACAGCACGATCTGAAGGGAGATCCTTAGGCCTCTCTCTGCAGGGGTACACTTTGTAAGTGAGCCCCTTTGTCCCCAAAGTAATGCCATACTAATGGTGGCATTCCAGGAAGGGGGACTTGCCAGGAAATAGAGAAGGGATTTGGGGGCAGGAGCTCCCTCAGTCCACACCAAGCCTGATACGTCTAAGCATATTGAAGCCGTTCTGTCTATATAGGAAACCAGGTTAGCCCCATAAGTTTCTTGCTTACTGGGGAAACTAAGGCTTTGGGGTGGGAGGGATGGGGGTGAGAGCTTGCAGCATCTTTCCCTTTGGCCTAGCACCCCTTGGGCTCCAACCTTTTGTGACATCAGAGCTTTGGTTCCCTCTGGCTGGGGTCCACAGCCTGAGCTTCAGGCTCTTTGCTTCCAGGACTAAGCTCATCTCCCACTGTGGGTTGGCCGGCACCCTTGGGCAAGCTCGGAGCACTGACATGCCTCAGTTGTCTCTCACATAGAAAGTGCAGAATCTCAGGGACCCTGCAGCCCCACCGAACCCTGCAGCCCCACCGAACCCTGCTCTGCACACTCAAGTTTGAGATACGCTGGCCAGAAGTTCCTCTCTTCCAGAACGTTCACAGCCAAGTCTCACATTAGTAATTGGCTCGTCTCAGATCTTCAGATTTTTCTCTCTTCTGGTTTTATCTCTAATTTTTCAAATTGACAGTATTTAATTTTCTAAGCAGTTCCCAGCCAGGCAGGTAGGGCATAATGAGACAGACAGCGAGCTGGCAGCCGGGGGTGCTGGAGGCCTGGAGGGCACATGAGGCGTCTGGACCCCCTGAGCAGGTTAGCTACAGGTGTGATCAGCTGGACCCCGGCAGAGTCTCCCCTTCCCCACAGCCATGGCTACCCGTGACCCCAGATCCCTACACAGACTCCCCCTCTGCCCCCATGCACACCTATAGTACCTAACAATCTGCTACTGCTTCCCACAGACCCACGACCCTGTGGCTCCACATGGACCCCATTGACCACCATGGATCCCAATGACCCCATGGATCCCCCATGGATCTGCCCTCAAGCCCATGGTTCCTCTGTGGCCCCTGTACCCTCCTGGTCCCCTTAGGTTCCCACCTCCACCCCCACCACCGCCCATGAGCAACCTGGACAAGCTGCCGTCTTTCCCAGGGGAAACTCACTCCCATCCAGCTCCTCTGAGCTCCCGGCCTTTTCTTGTTGCTTTTCAGACCTCTTTTCTCCAACTTTTCCACTCGCTCAGTACATGATGCAAAGTTGTGAAAAATGTGTGAGGACATTAACCCGAGGTGTTATTTGTAAATATGTTATAATTTATTAAATTATAAGATACTCGACAGCAACTCCGATAAAGAAACACATTGGAGTGTTACTCCAGTACATGTACTATTTTAATAATCCTTTTATCTTAAAATATTGCCTCCTATCAGGCTGTCAGGGAGCAGCAGGAGAATCTGTTAAGTGTAGAGAGGGGGGCATCTCTCCAACACGCTTTATGGTGAATTATTAAAGGAGGGAGAGGCGCCAACTAATCATTTGATAAACACAAGTAGATTATGTGTAATGGGTACCTTCGTGGAAAGAGTCCTGGACAGCTCAGGAAAATCCTGGGGCCCCAAACAGAACGTCTCCGAACCAGCCTCTCCCGCTGCACTCTCTCTCCTAAAGCAACTTATGCCAAACTTGAACTTCAAACTCTCATTTACCACCATTTCTGGCCACACCCTAGAACCACTGGTAATCTATTTTACGTCATATTTTTATTTAATTTATAGCCATTCTTTTTTTTCTTTGTCTTAACTTAAACAGATTTAATTTTTAAAGGAAGCTTTATATCATTACCATGAATAGAAAACTAATAGCACTTACCATAAATATGAAATAACCATTAAAAAAAAGTATAATGGAAACAAAACCATGTAATTAAATTCCAGCTCAATATGAAGGTTTGACGAAGCCTGAGGCCTACTCTCTCTGTTAAAAGGGAATATTATCTCGTGTCATGGAGGCATTCAAGATGTGCTGGAGCCAAAGGGAGCCTTCCTCCCTGACCCTGGATGGACTGAGGGACCCACAGAGGGGACCCCTTGCTTTCCAGGCAACTTGCTGTGATACAGCATAGGCTGAGTACCACCAAAACCCCTCAGGTCCCCACAGTAATCCTGTACCACTGTTTTAGAGGCAATGGATCAAAATCAAGCACACTGATCACATCACTATTCCCTGAGACTTTGTCCCACAGGTGAGCAGGTGAGAGTTTTCCAGGAATCTTGTCCGAGAGGACACAGCCCCAGAGGCTGGGATGTGAGCCCGGCTCTGCTTGCAATTTGGGATAAGTCACCTTCTCTCTCTGATGACAAATCAGAGTCTTGACCGTGATAGAGCTTCTTTAAGGCTCTCTGCCTTCTTTCAGTCCTGCACTTACCTCCTCCGCATGCAGCAAAACTAAGACAGTTTTAAAAGTATTTTTCATGTCCCTGTGATGCAAAGCATGTGTCCCTGGGACTGAGTGTGTGAGACATCTTCCTTGAACTGTAGAAAGGAAATGTTGGATCATCAAAATGCAAAGCCAAATAAGGGGGAAAACAGGAACCTAAAAATGAATCCCTAGGCCCCAAGGAAAGCATGAGCATCTTGCTGTCAAAATAGAAGTCTGAGCCACGTAAAATAGAAATATCCCAATGTGAAGCCACACTCTTCCATCATATTTAGAACTCACTTCAAACCAGGAAAAGGTAATGTCAGATCACCAAAATTCACATGAGAAAACACAGCTATGGTTCTTCCTGTTAGCTACGATTAATATGAGCAGTTAGAGAAAGGCTAAAAAAATGAAGTCATACATTATTTTTCTTCCTCGTAGGTATAGATTTTATTTGACCTATTGCTTTTAAAATAGAATACCTTCCCAAGCACGCTTTACATGATAAAACTCAGAGACAAAAGAGAGAAAATGCAAATCAATTCTACATTACATGTATGTTGCTGCATTTGGCAAAATCAAATGAGATCTTTTCATCTCCTTACTGTAGAACAAAAACAGAGCAATATTATGAAATCTCACAGAGCTTTATTTCTCGACGTCTTTTGTGTCCAGCCTTTTAAATTCAGGTTTTTCTGCCTTTTTTACTGACAAGCCCACAATTTTCAGAAAAGAAAGCTAGCATTAATTAAGACAGTGCCAGATGTAATTTTCTTGGGAAGTAAATTTCTGCACAACTAAAGGTTACAGAGACCTTTTCACTGTCAAAATTTACTACAGCCTGTGAATGTTAATGTTTCTAATGAAGACATGTTCTCTGTCCCTGAACTTAAAAGTACCCAGAGAAGAAGGCAAAGAGAAAAAAAACTCTATTTGACGAATGTATCTGGAGCCTTTGCATTAATGCAGGAACTCTCGGCTGCTGGCGCGCGTTGTAATTATAGTGTTTGGATACTCTTGTTTTCCAAACAAGGAATATTGCCATAAATTGGCAATTTTGCATGAGGAGTGGGATTGTAGTAGGTGCCTTCTGCTACAAATGAGCTCAGAGTGTAATAAGCATTTACCCCATTAGGCTTAAGGATGTGTGCCTTCTGACTCTGGGGAGATGTTCAGGAAGCAGGCGGAAGACCCACAGCCTCCACGATGGGCCACCAAGTCAATGTTGGGGCCCCTGGGTTTCCAGGTTTCTGACCTCCCACCACAGGGGTTAAAGGTTTGCCTTGGTGTGTGAACCCATACATGTTGTTCGTTTCTGGCTGGTCTTCTGATTTTGTTCTGGAGGCCTGAGCATTTTCTGTCCAGCATGCAGGAAAAACACCATGGTGTACAGAAAGCAGGGCCCCCACCTTCCCTGGTGCTTGCTGTGATCTTCGCTGGAGGTTCCCAGAGTGACAAGACGGCAGAAGCCAGCCTCAAGCCCACTTTGTGATTTTTCCTCTTCAATAAATTGAGCAATGGGGTTAAAAGATAGTTGTTTCATTGACCGAGTGATGTCTTTTTCAGAAATTTCTCCTAAGGAAACAGCTTGCATTGAGCACAGTGATGTTCTCCATTCACAAACACAGCAACAAGTAGAAAAGTAAAAGACTTAATGTTGAACAACACGCGAATGAGTAAGTGAGCCATGTTGTTCAGTCGCCAAGTCATGTCCTTCTCTTCGTGACCCCATGGACTGCAGCGTGCCAGGCTTCCCTGTCCCTTGCCATCTCCCAGAGTGTGCCCAAGTTCATGTCCATTGAGTCAGTGATGCCTTATCTTCTGCCATCATCTTCTCCTCTGCCTTCAATCTTTCCCAGCGTCAGAGTGTTTTCCAATGAGTCAGCTGTTAGTATCAGGATAAACCCCCAAACAGAATATTATATAGGCATCAATCTTGCCAATAAAGAAGACATTTTGATCAAAAGGAAGACATTCATGTTATATAACATGTGAAAAGCAAGATACAAAATTTTGTGATTTCAATTTTATAAAATAAATTGCAATTTTGTAAAATAAGAAATTTGTTGACAGTGGAAGTCTCTGGTGGGCAAAATCACAGACACTTTTCTTTTTCCTAATAAAAGTTAACAAAAGAAAAGTTTTGAAAAATTTCCCCAAAATGTCTTTTTTATCATCAGGAAATGCCAGAGGGTCATCAGGACTGAGTCAGCTTCCCATTTCAACATGAATCCTCTTGAGTCTTAAATTCTTTACAGTCTGATTTATCATTGTCTGTCTTTCTTTTAAAGCAAAAACTGGCAAAGCTTTTGTGCAAAGAGCCAGATAGTAAATATTTTATCTTTATGTGGCATAAGGTCTGTGTCACAATGACTCAACTTAACCATTACTAGCATGAAAGCAGTCATACCCAATACGTAAAGAGCATGGCCATGTTTCAATAAAACTTTACTGACAAAAGCAAGTGGTGGGTCATACTGACCACAGGACAGTTGGCCAACTCCTTTCTAAATCAAACCAGTGCTGTGCTATTGAAGTACAGCATATGAGCACAATGCTCTAACACCCTCAAGCTATCAGAGAACCAGCACTCCCATTTATGGGTGAGGAGACTCACCCCAGAGAGGTGAAGAGAGTTCCCAAAGTCGTAGAACAGTTCCTTGCAGAGACGGCAAAAACACCAGGAGCACCCCACCTTTCCAGAAGCGTTCTCCAGCTTAGTCATGCTATCAGTCTATGAACTACAGCCCTGGTCTCTCCTGGTCTGTGTGGTTGGGGATCTTGGGTCTTGCTTTGCATCATGTGACCGGCCCTGTCAGTGGTGGTGGGCCTCTCTACCCCACCCCTCTTCCTCTCCCTCATTCTCTTGGAGGACTTGGACAATGTGTACCACAGCATCTCTCTGGTCACCATCAGCTCCTAGAGAGGAATAACCAGGAGTCTTGGCTAACCTGGCACAGAATCAGATTTTCCTGTTGTCCCATAGTTACAAATGTGCTCCCTTTCATGCTCAAAATTTCCAGGCTTGCACAATTTATTATCTGTATGATCATCTCCCCAAAGGTGAATTTAGTTGCACTGTATCCTATGCAGGAAGAAACTATGAGAATTCAGTTATCCACATGACTTACAGAAAAAAAAAATATTTTTAAGAAATGAAAAGCAAAAACTTAGAATTCAGCAGAGTGGCTGATGCTGCACTGTTCAGGAGATGGGCGTATGCCTGTAACGGGGGATGCGATTGTAAAGGGTCCTCAGATCTTAAAGTGGCTGATCCTAAGAGATGGTTGAGTGGCAATACTGACTGTGCTGAGTTTCCCTTCACAGTTGACCTTGAACTCTAACTCCCTTGCTTGTGTCTCTTGCTCTAGCTCCTGCGTCTGTGCCCTATCCCCCACCCCCCCCAGCCCTGGTGTGCTCCTGCAGCTCATCCTGCATCTCAGGGTCCCTGTTCTAGGCCTTAGCCCATTGTCCTGGTCCAAGTGACCAGGGCAATTCACCCAGACACCTTATCTTTTCCAGGGCTTCCCTTGTGGCTCAGATGATAAAGACCTGCCTGCGATGCTGAAGACCCAGGTTCAATCCCTGGGTTGGGAAGATCCCCTGGAGAAGGGAATGGCAATCCATTCCAGTATTCTTGCCTGGAGAATCCCCATGGACAGAGGAGCCTGGTGGGCTACAGTCCATGGGGTGGCAAAGAGCAGGACACGACTGAGCAACTGACACTTTCAAACCTTTTCCAATCACCTCCCTTGAGAGCTCTTTAGACAGAGGAGTCAGCAGAAGATGCTTGTGGAATGTACACACCATCTCCTGAATGAGTACACTTGTTCAGAGGACCAAATAGCCAAAGAGCAAGACGTATGATCAGGGAAGAGAGAGGAGCCGATGGAGAACAAGGAAAGCATGTGTAGTACCTTCCCTCCAAAAAGACTCTGTGCAGGTGACCTGACTCTGCAGAGAGGGGAAAACAGGCGGAGAAGGAAGAGCATGGAATGTCTGGCCTGGCCCAGAATGTATGACTTTCAGCAAGACCAGTTATCTCAGACCATGGCGACTGTGGCACCCGCACCAGGTGATCGGTGTCAACATCACTCGGGTCCTACTTAGAAATGCAAATTCTCAACCCCCCTTGACCTCTTGAATCTGGAGCCCTGGGTGTGGTGTCAGCCCTCCAGGGAATGTTGGTGCATGCTCCTCCAGGTTGAGAGCCACAGTCATTAAACACCAGGCTCTAAAGAGGCTCTGGGGGCCTTTGTCCTTGGATGGAGCCAATGTGAGGTGCACATTGAGGGGAGGAGGTGTTTGAGATGCTTAAATGATGGTCGATGGCCAGACTGACAGGGTGTTTTTTTCCTCTGATTTGACTGAGGCCAACAGTCCTCGTAGTTGCAGACACAGAGTAGAGCTCCTGTCTCTCCACAGAGATGGTGTTGACGTCACTCAAACTACCGCTCTGTGAGATTTTCCTGGGCGTGGTCAGGCCAGCATCCATCCCAGAACCCAGATAAAGAGGCCAGTCCCAACCCACCCATGAGAGCCCTGCGCTCCTAGACTCTCTCCCTGAGCTCAGGTTACTAAGGAAACCACCACGCACCTTTGTCTACCCTCGCCACACGCAGCTCTCCGGAGTCCGCCTCATGCGGCAAGGGGCCCCCCCGAACAGCTGAAGACAACAGAGTGTGAAACCTGTAAGAACGACAGACGGACACAGCCCACCTGGGTAGAACTGTGCAGAGGGATTTTTAACTCTGGGAGGCAACAAAGGGAAGGAAGAGTGAGAGAATTTAAGAGCTGGGTCGTACGAGTCACAACCCCGGGTTACCCAGAGGGGTCCATGTTCCTCTACAGAAAACAGGGCACAAAAGGATGGCTTCTGCTAATGCCTATCCCAAGGCTCTCACAATAACCGTGGTAGAGATTTCCCCTGGCTGCTCCCAGGTGAGGCATCCTGACTTCAGGGTGATGGACACCAGGGACGGGGCTTGAATGGAACAGCAAATTTGCCAACAAACCTGTGATGGTCTTCCTTTCTGTGTTTTTAAAAATACATATTTGGATTTCACACACCACTCGGGTCTCTCTATATTATTCAAAAGAAGTCTTGGCACCTGAAACTGACATAATATTGTATTCCCACTCTATTGCAATAAGAAAAAAAAAAAGTAATTAATTAATTTGAAAGAAATCTTTTTTTCTTTCTCCTTTCCTCCCTTCCTTCTTTTCTTTCTTGTGTTTCACAGCCCTGGTAGAGTGACTAAAACACTGAAGCAGCTAAATTATAGCACAGATGAGTCTGGTGGGGGGATTCAAGGGTGCCAAAGTGCATTCTGTGCGGGTCATACTCTCACCTTCTCCCAACTGTGACCTCTGTGCAAATGGCCCAGTCTCCATACACACATGTAGCGCAGGTCTAGGGGTGTCTCTGCAACTCTTGCATCCTTTTTGCAAGCAGCCACTGAACTCCTTTTCTGTGCCCACCCTGTCCCAGCACTCTGGGCATGTGCATATGGGTAGGAGATAGCCTGACTGCAAGCAGGGACAGCACCAAACAATGAGACCACTCGGCTTTTGGCAAAAAATTCCTTAAGAGGAGGAAATGAAGTGTCAATGCTCCTGGCTTTTGGGGAAAATCCACCAAGCAGAAGAAACCTCACAGAGCCAGGATCTCAGTAGGTAATAGGGAAAAAAAGTGATTGATTTTGTCACAGCCTCTTCTGTCTGACCAGCCCCCAACTCACCAGAAAGTTGCAAAGAGCTTGCAGTAGAGGTACAATGGATACTGAGGGTGGAGATGTGGCCACAGCTCAAAACTCAAAGGAGAAGACTGTCACCAAGTCATGAAATATGGGTGGAGAAGGTCACTGAAATGGAAGATTCCTCTGTGCTCGTGCAAAGGGCAGACGCAGAGAAGCTGGGGAAACGACACCAGTGGGTTTGCCTCCGGATGTTAAAATACACGTGCCTGTGTCTGAGGACTGCTCAGACTTTCAGAGGATGCTGTCTGATTGATCCAATATCAGAAGCCAGCCAGGGACTAAATGATACTTTCCTCCTTACTCCTATGAGGAAAATGGGACCCTTCCAGCCATACAGAGGACCTAAAGAGGCTCTAAAGACAGAAACCCCACCCAAGGCCCCATGGGCTAGGGGCTGTCCTTCTCTCTGCTCATCATTGTAGCTACTTCTCCTGGGTGATGGGGAGGGCATAGGAGTGGGCAGGAAGGATACAATTCTCCCCAGATGCCAATGGGGTGTGAGACTCACAAAGAAGCTAAGATGCACTTTTACATGATATAGATGTTTTTAAAATTATAGTGCAGCTTTAGTAATTCTTGTTCAGATCACTCTGACCCTTAGCTCATTTTCTGCTGCCCAGTTTTCCCTGGTCTAGGGTATGGTTTTGCTTGTTCAAGGTTAGTAAAGTGTGTGTTAGTTACTCAGTCGTGTCTGACTCTTTGCAACCCCATGGACTATATAGCCTGCCAGGCTCCTCTATCCATGGAAGTCTCCAGGCAAGAATACTAGAGTGGGTTGCCATTCCCTTCTCCAGGGGCTCTTCCTGACCCAGGAATCAAACCCAGGTCTCCCACATTACAGACAGATGCTTTACCATCTGAGCCACAGTGAAGCCCAAGGTTAATAAAACTTTCTCTAGTTCTTGTCTCCAAGCACTACAGACCTCCACCCCAAATGTAGGGGATGGTCTTTCAGGCATAGAGAAGTAGAAGAAATATTATAAAACTACTTTGGCTGAATATTTTGCTTTTCAACCTGCAAGTAACATCTTGCTGATTAATTCCTTCATCCCCTCTACCTAGAAATAGCCTTGACTTCCACAGTAATTTTCACAGTGGCTCCCCCACTTTCAGCCAAACAAAAAGTATTTTTTGGTCCCCTCCAATATGGCTTATATTGAATCCTTAAAGCTGAAAACTGCACACAGAGCAGAGAGGACCAGCCCTAAGAAGGCCTGGGAAGACTTCATTCCAGCAAGTCATGTCTCTAAAGGGAGGAAAGACAGAGAAGTTCAGAGTTGTAGCAGGTGGGTCTAGATATGGGCCAGAGTGTAGGCACCTTCATCAGCCTCATTTCCAGACAGGAAGCTGAGTTCTAGAGAGGCTAAATGACATGCCCAAGGTCATGAAAGATCAAATCCTCAACACCTATGTTCTTAACCACTGCATCTTCCTCTTACAGGAAGCCTTCCTGATTGACCCCGGTTTCCTCTGTACCTCTCTGGGCTTGATCACTCTCTCACAGCCTTGGGTGTACCTTGTTCATGGCCTTGGGTTCTCCTTTTCGCCTTGGGGCCACATCTTAGCATACATCTGGGTATGGGGGATATTCAGGACCCACTTGCCAAAGGATCAGCGGTCTGACTCTTGGATGTGCTCCATGCCCTTGGTCTCCTTCCTGGGCAAATTACAAGGGGGATGCTGGGGTAGGAGATGAAACTTTTGATCTTTGGGCTCATTTGAACCTTCAGTGGAGGCCTCTGAATAGCATCACTGGCTGAAGAGAGTCCTAGCCCTGGGGTGAAATGGGACAGAAGAGTTGTAAGGCGAGGTTGAAAGATAGTCCACTAGATTTTCACAGTAACAAAACTCCAGCTACTCTCAAGGCACCAGCACAAGGCAGAAAAAGAACAGAGAGAGAAGGCTGGCTGAGGCTGACACCAGGGAAGTGGTAAGGACTGCTGGGTCCAGGGTCACTGGGGAGCTCGGCCTACCTGTCAGGACCTTGCAGCTGTGACTGATGGCCGCCATATGGTAGAATCTATCCCAAATGGCCATATTTCCTTTCTTTAATTTAATTTATTTTATATTGGGGTATAGTTGATGTACAGTGTTGTGTTAGTTTCAGATATATAGTAAAGTGGTTCAGGTACACATATACATGCATCCATTCTTTTTTGCCTCTTCCCTGGTGGGTCAGGCAGTAAAGAGTCTGCGTGCAAAAGTGGGAGACCCAGGTTCGATCTCTGGGTCAGAAAGATCCCCTGAAGAAGGAAATGGAAATCCACTCCAGTATTTTTGCCTGGAGAATCCCATGGACAGAGGAGCCAGACAGGCTATAGTCCACGGGGTCTCAAAGAGTCAGACACGACTGAGTGACTAACACACTTATTTTCAGATTCTTTTCCCAAATAGATTATTACCAAGTATTCAGTAGAGTTCTTTATATTATACACTGGGTCTTTGTTGATGATCTATTTTACATATAGTAGTGTGTATATGAACCCACTCCAGTGTTCTTGCCTGGAGAATCCCAGGGACGGGGGAGCTCGGTGGGCTGCCGTCCATGGGGTCGTACAGAGTTGGACACGACTGAAGCGACTTAGCAGCAGCAGCAGCAGCAGCAGTGTGTATATGTCAATCCAAAACTCCTAATTTACCCCCCCCCCACCTTTCCCCTTTGGTAACGGTAAGTTTGTTTTCTAAGTCTGTGAGCCTGTTTCTGTTTTGTAAACAAGTTCATTTGTATCGTCGTCTTAGATTCCATATATAAGTGGTATCATATGGTATTTGTCTTTCTCTGCCTGACTTTCTTCACTTAGTATGATAATCTCCACGTCCATCCATGTTGCTGCAAATGGCATTATTTCATTCTTTTTTATGCCAAATGGCTAGGCTTCTTAAATTTTTCAAGAGAAATTGCAAATCTGATTCTTTACATGGAATATCCCAGGTTCAAACTTTATAACTGATTCAAAGACTTTTAAACATTCCATACACCAAGTGAAAGCTTTGGACTAGGTTAAGCCTGAAGCCTGCCAGCCTATGGCCCCTGATCAGATTTCAATCTTAACCCCTCCCAGTGACCTCAGAGGGACCAGAGACGGGCAGGCTTGGGAGCTCAGTGCCAGCTGTCAGAGGCTTCTTTTCCAGAATGTTTCAGTCACAGTGAGAAGGCCTCGTCAGGAGGCCCTTCTCCTTGGGAGTGTCCTGCTGCTCCATGTCCTTTCCAGGCCCCACGACTCCTGTCCTCTGCCCTCCTTTCTGCCACACGGCGGGCCACCTGCTCTCGTCAGGTGCAGGCTCATCGGTGCCCAGGTTCCGAGCTCCCACTGCCCACCCACCGCCCCAGGCGCTCCCCACTGCTTCTGTCCCTCCAGCTCTGTCCCCAGCAGGATACCGCCGCAGATCGCCTGACAACTGTCAGCCTGAGGTGTGGACACCTTCTCCTTGGTGGCTTCCCCTTTTTCATTAGTCTTGACAATGCGTTTTTCCAAGATTAATAGTGCAGGGGGAGGCAGGATATGAGGCTTTTAGTGGTGACAAACTGCCAGGCCCAGGTGGCTCTGGAAGTTGTGTGGCAGCAGGAACAGGCCAGTGGCAGAGCCCCAGGGGGCTGAAGGAGAGGGGAGTGATGGTCTCATATCCATCAGAGCCTGGACCGGCGAGACCCGGGGCTAGGGCGACAGCCCTCATCCTTACTCTTTCCTCACAGCAGAGACAGCTGTGCTCAGCCCCATGTACCAAGCCACACACACACACACACACATACCCCTACACACACAGCCCAAATACCCCTCTAGGTAGCTTCTGAGGCTGGATGTTCAGGGGCATTTGGCGAGCAGGGGCAGTGCTCACTGCTGGGTACAAAGGACCACGCAGTGCACCCCTTCAAGCTTAGGCACTTCTGCCCTGGGCTCTGTTTGCTCCTGTCCTTCTGGCTCTCTCTCCTCCTTCTCTAGGCCCAACCTCAGATTCTCTTTTTTATATATGATCTTGAAAGATTGAAAACAAAAGAATGCGAGAATGTAGCCTGACCTTTCCATTCCGCCCTGGTCATTTCCATTTCACCGGCCCTTATTACCTGCCTTCTGTACCCTCCTCCAACTCCCAAAACAGTGAAAGAGGGATTTGTAAATGTCCAGGGAGTGTAATCAAGGAAATTCAGGGGAAGGGATAAGTATATTGATTCTCAGAAATGGCATTTTACTCCATACATAATACCCTCTTCACATTTATACACATTTACATGTTCAAAAACACGTGCTCACACTTATACATACTAAAAAATCCATCCATGCTCACATGCACAAGTACATGTGCACAGACATGTACACACAGCGCATGCGCGCGCGCACACACACACACACACACACACACACTTACATACACACACACACACATACAGGCACATAACTGCCTTTTTCCTGGGGGCAAATTCTGGCTCTATCTCAAGTTCAAGATGATCCTTAAGCTGGAAGGGTCTTAGGGAGCAACCCGAGTCCCAGAGGGGGAAAGGGGCTTCTCTGAGGTCACACAGCCTTTTAGGACTTGAGCTGAGCTTGAAATTCTGACATACCTAAAGTCTTTCTCCAAGTAAACTGATTCCATATAGTTTCAGGATAAAAATACTTTCCAGTTTACATCTATTACCTCTTTTAATCTTCATGGTTCATTTGAGAGGTAAGCTTCATTATCACTGTTGAGTTCAAGGTGCGGAAATCAAGGCATAAAGGGGAGATGTTACTTTCACAAGACATGGAGCTGGTCACTGAGGTAGGGCTTGTCCCCAGAGACCTGACCCTCAGGTTGAGTCACTCTGATGCACTCAGCAGCCACTTCCTCTCCTAAGGCACTGGGTCATCACCCAGCTCTGCGAAAGTCCTTTCTCTGCACTCATCCTATTCCACTGGACCCCTGGAGAATGCAGCCTGTTCTTTTGAAATGACATTTAAGAGCTGTGTGACCTTGGACAAGTCACTTCAAATAGCTAGCTCTTCATTTATCGGGTTGTAAAATGGACAAGGAGAGTGATGATAACTATCTTTCAGGGTTATCTTGATGATTAAACAAACACATATATATGCACCTATTTTTTAAATTGGAAAATTATATAGAAATGCAAGAAAATGTGAAAATATTATTGAGAACTCCTTTGAGGTATTTAGGGCAATTAAGGCACAGATAGGGTTCCTTCTTCATGGAATCTCTCTTGTTGATACTATCCTCTGTCTGCTAAATATAGGAGATAACTATCAAAGCTAATAGACAGATGACTGGAAACAAGAAGATATTTGCAGTGTCTACCATGGATAAGAGACTTGTATCAAGACTACAAAACAAATAGAAAGATAACAACCTACTAGAAAAAGGAATGAAGCATATGAGCAGGCAATTTATAGAAGGGGGAAACCAAAAGATAATCAGCATATGAATGAACGATCAAAGTCATTAGTAATCAGATAAATACAAATTAAATTAATGAGCTATTACTTGGCAACTGTTAGGCAAACATTAGTAAGAGGCAATACCAAGTAGGAGCAGGAATGTGAGGACAGAGGGACATTTTGTACTGACAATGGGAGAGTAGGACCCTGGCCTTCTGTGGGCATGATCTGTAAGATTTAATCAAGATTCATAAACTGAGTCCATACACTCCAGCTATTTTTTACTGCATAACAAGCCATTGCATGACTTTGTGGCTTTAAAAAAAAATCATCATTTTGCTCACCAATCTTCAATTTCGGCAGGTCTTGGTTGAGAAAACCATCTTTAATTTTTGTGGCACTGGCTAAGGTGACTCAAAGGCTGGAGTAAATGGGAGGGATACTTGATAGCTTGGGGCTAGAACCATCAGACACCTACTCTCTTGCCTGGCACTTGTTCCTGGCCATCAGCTAGTGTCCTGGTCAAGACTGCTGGGCAGAATTCTGACATGTGATCTCTCCATGTTTCTTGGCTCTCGCTCGGCATGGTAGCTGATTCCAAAGAGCCAATGGTCAGGGAAGACATGCATGGCACTTTTCTAGCCTGGCCTCAGATGCTACATGGCTTCATTTCCAGTCTATGCTAGTGCTCAAGGAAGTTACAAAGGTACTTCCAGGATCAAGAGAAGAAGACACAGACTCCAGCTCTCAATGAAGGGGGTGGCCAAGGGGTCAACATCACATCATAGAAGAGCGGGTAGATGGGATGTGTTGTGGTGGCCATTTTTAGAAAATGCAATCTTCTTGACCACAAAGAAATTCTCATTCAGATTTCCAGGAACTGCATGGGAATGCCATTGAAGTACAGATTAGGTGGTAGAAAATAGAAGATGAGCAGATATCCATCACTGAGAGAGTAGAGAAGTAAAATACCACAGCACACAAAATAGAGTGTTTTGCTGAAACTGGATGGGTAAGATGCACTCACAATAATGTCAGTGGTTCATTAAAAATATATATGTAACAGATGTCCAACAAGCACATGAAAAGATGCTCAATATCACTGATTATTAGAGATATGCAAATCAAAACTATAATGAGGTATAACCTCACACCAGTCAGAATGGCCATATCAAAAAACATACAAACAATAAATGACGGAAAGGATGTGGAGAAAAGGGAACCTTTGCACACTGTTAGTAGGAGTGTAAGCTGATACAACTACTATGGAGAACAGCATGCAGGTTCCTTAGAAAACTAAAAATAGAGCTACTGTATTACCCAGCAATCCCCCTTCTGGGCCTATACCCAGAGAAAATCATAATTCAAAAGGATACATGCACCCCATCATTCATAGCAACACTATTTACAATAGCCAGGACATGGAATCAACCTAAATGCCCATCAATAGAGGAGGAGATAAAGAAGATGTGATGTATACATACAATACGATATTGCTCAGCTATAACAAGGAGCAAAACTGAGTTATTTGTAGATACATAGATGGACCTAGAGAGTGTCATACAGAGGAAGTCAGAAAGAAAAAAGCAAATATCATATATTAATGTATGGTTGGAAGGCATCACCAACTCAGTGGACACAAGTTTGAGCAAGCTCCAGGAGATGATGAAGGACAGTGAAGCCTGGCATGCTGCAGTCCATGGGGTCACAGAGTCTGACATGACTAAGCGACTGAACAACAATTAATGTATTAATATATATGTGGAATTTATGAAAATGGTATACATGATCCTTTTTGCAAAGTAGAAATAGAGACACAGACATACAGAACAAATACATGATATGAAGGGAGAAAGAGGGGTGGGAGCAACTGGAACAGTGGAATTGACATGTATACACTATTGACATTATGTATAAAACAGGTAAATAATGAGATCATATATATATATATATACAGCACAGGGAAGTCTACTTAATGTGCTATGGCGACCTGAAAGGGAAGGAAGTCCAAATGGAGAGGATATATGTGTATATACAGCTGGCATTTTACTGTACAGTAGAAATTAACACAGCATTATAAAGCAATTATACTCTAATAAAAATTCATTAAAATATATATGTTATATATATATTTTTTTTTTTAAAAGGTAAACCGTAAATATAATTAAAATATAGAGCTAGGTATTATATGCATAATTAAAAATACCTATGCACAAAGTAAAAATACATATTTTACAAGAACGTTTACAAATGAAACGCATGCTGTGAACACGTTGCAATGGAATCTCATTTTGGAGGAAGGAAATGGAGGTGGAGAATAGGAATAAAAGAAAATACTTTTTTTTTGATAGAGGATAAACCCAGAAATGGATTCACACTTCTATGATTGTTTGATTTTTGACACAGGTGCCAAAACAATTTGATGGGGAAAGGGAAGTCCTCTCAACAAATGGCACTTGAGTATCTGGATATTCATATGGAAAAAGTGAGACCCAATTCCTGCGTCACATCACACACAAAAGTAATTCAATTATAGACTTAACACATTCCAACAAAAACTACGAAGCTTTTAAAGGGAAACAGAATATTTTTGTGAACTGAGAATAGGCAAAAATTTCTTTGATAGAACACCATGAACAATAACCAATAAAAAAGAAGCCATGACGATTTACAGTCATCGAAATGATAAATATCTGCCCATCAGAATAAACCACTAATAAAGGGAGGCCACAGACTGGAAAATATATATATATATATATATATATTTTTCACAAAAGATAAGTGTGAGGAATTCTCACAATTCAATAATAAAAGGATAAATAATCCAGTTAAAAATGGACAAAGTTTTTAAACAGATAATTCACAAATGATGGCCAATAAATGTATGAAATAATACTAACATCATTCTTTTTTAGAGAAATGCATATTAAAACTACCATGAGATATCACTGATTACCTGTCAGAATACACAAATTAAATCTAACACCACCAAATATTGGCAAGGATATGGAGCAACCGGAACTCTCATGAATTTTTGATAGGAAGGTAAAATGGTACATACATTCTGGAAAAAGTTTCTGGTATTTTCTTATAAAACTAAGCATACACGTAGGTTGTGACCTGATAGTTCCCCTCCTAGGTGTGTATTAAGGAGAAATGAAACATATGTTTACACCAAGATTTCTTCATATAAGCTTGATTTAAAAGGGGGCCGTGTCCTAAAAAGATGGATAAATAAACTGGGATATATTCATATAAGCTTCCCTAGTAGTTCCGCTAGTAAAGAATCCACCTGCAATGCGGGAGACCTGGGTTCGATCCCTGGGTTGGCAAGATCCCCTAGAGAAGGGAATGGCTACCTACTCCAGTATTCTGGCCTGGAGAATTCCATGAACTATACATATCCTGGAATTCTACTCTGAAATAAAAAGGAACACAGTATTGACGTGTAAAACATCACAGATGAAGCTTGAAGATCCAGAGCAGGGAAAACTAATTAATGGTGGGAAAAAGTCAGAACAGTGGCTTTCTTTAAGGAATGCCGTAGAAGATGAATTGAAAGGGAATTAAGGATATTTCTAGAATGACGATAATGTTCTATATCTTGATAAGGGGGATATACTGGTGTATGTATTTACCCACAATGAATCCATTTATTGCTCATGCATTTCATTGTATATAGATTTTTACAATAAAAGAGCAAAAGAACTGAAAGCAAATATTTAAGTAAATACTGAAGTAGTTATAGGAAAGTGTACTGAAGTCTGTAATTTACTTTTAAATGCACCCCAAAAGTATATTCAATGATGGATACGTTTGGATTGATAGAGGATAACAAAACTGTAGTAATGTACTGAGGTAGAATCTAGGCGGAAGGTGTACAGGTGTTGGCTGTAAATGTCTTTCAATTTTCCTATATAAACACTGTGGGAAAAACAAAAATAAAAATGAGAGAAGACCTAACACTGAAGACCATGATGAAGTGCCCTGAGCTGAGGACTATGATTAATGCAACTCTCTGTCTCTAAACAGGAAAACAAAAAAGAAAAACCTAAAATACTAAGTGTTTTGAGCTAAACTATCAGATATTTGACAGTGGCAAGCATGAGTCTTCCGGTGGGACATGGGGACCACCAGGACCATGCCAAGATGAGAACCAGCTGCACAGACCATCGGTATGAGTTCTATTCAACCTAAAATATTCCCATCCCTCAAGGGCATGCCTCCGGCTCTCCATGGCACCCTAGGAGCCAGAGGGAAACCCTGCAGTGATGTGAGGGAATAGCGTCTCACAGAGGGGAGACTGGAACCCAGGGAGCAGGTGTGAGGGAGTCTATGCACCCATACACCTGGAGTCTTGTGAGAAAGGCTGCAAGTTTTGCTGAACAAGGCCAGGGCCCTTCTCTGGGCTCCAGAGCACCTGGTCCATACAGCATGTGGCCACTTGCATGTCTTTGGACAGGTACACCACACCCAAGGATCAATAAGAGGCAGAACCGGTGATGGACGCCCCTGCGCCTTGATAGGAAGCACTGAGGAAATGCCTGAAGGATGAATGAACGAATGCCTGGCTGTTTTCACCAATGGTGTGGCAGCAGCATAGCCAAGATGGGATTCTCTTGGCCTGAGCATTGGGAAGAAGGGCTTGGAATAGAAGTCAGGAGGATTTGTCAAGTTTTACAATGTGATCTAAATTTCCACATTTGACCTTTGCCTATTAAAAATGCTTTTTAACTATACTTGGTATTTTTTAAGGACTACCAACTAGATGGTAGAAGAAACTCCAGAAAACTCCATCTTCTTGGAGATGCTTTTATGTCCACTTCATAGTTGGGTTTTATGTCCATTTTATAATTGGGATTTCATGATGGACATGAGTTTGAGCAAGCTCTGGGAGTTGGTGATGGACAGGGAAGCCTGGCATGCTGCAATCCATTGGGTCTCAAAGAGTAGGACACAACTAAGCGACTGAACTGAACTGATGTCCACTTTATAACTGGGGAAGCTCAGCAGTAGCATGTCTGTGGCTTCCATGAGTTTCACAAGGATGCCAATGGCAGAGCTACATCAAGTGGTCTTAGCAAGAGTCAAGCACAGACCTTGAATGGAATAAGTAGGATTGTTTGTGTCTCTGGTATCTTGCTTACCAACGAAGATTGTTTTATCTTTTAGTCTCAGTGGACTCATCATGTCTGTCTTGAAAGCTCTGTGTGAGGATTAAGTGAGATAATCTCTGTAAATTATTCCACAGAGAGCCAGACACCCCATGGTTCCAGCTGGGTTTGTCCCACTTCCTTCCAAGGGCTGAGGAATCTCACATCATCCAGAATATTTTGCTAATATCAGACCAACTTACTCCCTCAGGAGGATTTGTCCAGCTGATCCTCTGCTCAGAAATTGGGGGTAGAAGTCCAGCTTTGTTTGCTGTGGATGCTACAAAAATAGCTCCCACTTCTTTTTACCAAAGTGTTAGCCAATGGAGCCACCCACCTCATTTTTTCCCTTTATTTTCTGTCTTCATACGATGAGCTTAACCAGAAGGAATATCACAAGGAATCACTCTTCCTCTTCACAAACCAGAAGGCTGAATTTCCTGGGCCCATGGGCTTCCTCACTGGTCAGAAGGACAAGTACATAAATGTTTAAATAACACCCCCAAATGCAAAGGAGCTAGAGCATTTTGCCATGGAAATCAATAATGCCTTCTCCCCCAGCCAGCCAATGAGAGTTCTGCCCCATCATGCTGATCTCCCATTAATTCTGGCCAACCAACTGAGATAAGGCCATGGGCACGGCCAGAAACTTGGGCCTCCAACCTTTGGGGGGCAAAGTCAAACCTCCCCCCAAAGGTTAATGAGGCAATTATGTTTCTGGTTAAAGATGAGAGCAGTCAAGGCCATTGGGTTAACTTTAACATTTAGAATACAGAGTGCTCACTAGAGAAGGCAAAGCACAGAAAAGAGCACAAAATAGATCAATGTTTTATGATGGAGAGAGAGACCGTTCACATGCTGTGGGAACAGGGACTGAGAATTTTTTATTTTCTACTTCTTCTGGAAAATCTCTTTCCAGAAGCACACATGGTTTTCTCTGTTCTATCCTCATGTATTCAGGGGAACATGTCCAGATCACATACGAGGCACTCTCCACCAGCCCATGGGCAAACCCTGGCCCTTCATCCTCATTTCAGTTTGGCCCTCACTTGGCTCTTCCAGGCTCCAGAACTGGTCCTGGTCAAGCCTCTTTCTATTCTCTTATCCATTCATTCGATAGGAACCTGGCCTCGTGGAGCTTACCTCCTGAATAAGACATTAACATTATAGAAGCCTAAAATCAAACATCTCATAACATAAGCACAGAATCAGGAAATCATACTAGTTGGAACATATGAAGCTTGTGATAGAAAAGTTGTGTGAACTCTACAGGGACCAAGTTAAGAGAAGCTTGTCTAACCTCGGGGTCAAGGATGACCTCTCTAAGGAACAAATGTTCTGAGGCCACGTATAAGATTAGTAGAAAACAAACACTAGTACTTAAGAAAAGGGAATGAGGCAAGGAGGGTTGAGTGAGAGAAGCATGCTGTGCAAAAATCCTGGGGTGGGAGTATGTGGTATGCTGATGTCAGGCTGGAGGCTGCAGGGCATTGGTGCAGGCAGTCAGGAGTCTGCACATTCCTGCCTTTATGAAAAGTCAGTCTCTATCTTAAAAGCTAGGGAAAGACTCCCAAGAATTGCACCCAGTATTCTGAAATTCAGAGGAAAGTAGGTATGAACAAGGACATGGTGATGGTGATCAACAAGGACATGACCACATATGGTAATGGGGATGGTTTGATCAAAATAGAAATTCCCAGAATGGTTCTTGGGTTTCCGTCTTTATGACTGGTCAGAGCTATTCCAGGAAAGCCTTTGCCAATTTGCAGCAGTGTGACCGTGGTAGGGCCAAGCTGGGTCTGTGATCACTAGGACTTTCCAAGATGTTTAGCTGCTGTTTGCCAGGGAAAAAGGTGAAAGTAAAACAAACAAAAACCACGTGGTTCTCATATCTGCAGTTCTCACAGCGTAACTTGGGAGACCCTAAAGAAAATAGTTTACAGGTTTACGGAACTTCATAGGATGTGTAGCAGAATTGACATCGACTTTTGATGCAGCTCATGGTAGATAGCAGTGGGGAGGTGAGTAACCATGGTATCCCTGTTTAGAGTTAAAGCGATCAATGTACAAAGTCCATCCCAGGTGGCTTCCTCGTCAGCACAGATCTTGACGTGGCCTGGCACATAGAAGATACGTGCTTCTTTAGGAGTAACATGCTCAAGATCACATAGTGTAGATCACAGTCTAGAATTTCCTCCAGGTCTACAAGACAGCTTCCCAAATCCCTGCCCCATGGCAACAGACTAACCCATTTATAGAGGGAGCTGCTGGTACAAAACATGCCAGGGCCAAGTGCAATGAGGCTCAAGAGATGTGGCTGGGCCCAGAGATTTGTCCAAGGTATGGCTTCCTTGAAGGCTCAGCAGTTAAAAAAAATCCACCTGCCAATGCAGGAGATGCGGGTTCAATCCCTAAATCAGGAAGATCCAGTGGAGAAGGATATGGCAACCCACTCCAGTATTCTTGCCTAGGAAATACCGTGGACAGAGAACCTGGTGGGCTACAGCCCATGGGATCGCAGAGAGTCTGACAAGACTTAGCAACTAAACAACAACAACTTATCAAGTTTAGGCTAAAAAATAAAGACATTCCTGGTGCCAAGATCCAGGTGGGTTGTCATGGAAGGTAAAGAAATCATCTGGTTTCAGATGGAGGAGCAGTTGTTAACTGATTGAAGGGCATCAACATCCCAGTCTGGACTCTGTATTATCCTGTCTTGTACTGAAGTCACTGTGAACCTGCCTAATTCACTCTTAAGGGTTAAGTCCTAGATGTGAGACTAGATCAAGGAATATGCTCTTATAATAATATTTTGTATATATATTGACAAATTGCCTTCCAGAGGGATTTTTTTTTAATTCACATGATAACCAGCATATACAAAAAAATACTATTTCTCATTACCGTCACCACATAAAATCATATACACTTTTATAAAACTCTGTCATTTAAAAATTGTTATTGCATTGTTTTTTAATTACTGATTGTGATCATTTTATATGTTTATTATCCATTTGCATTAATATTCTGTAAACGCTTATGTCCTTTGCATCTCTCTCTTCACCCCACCCTCTTGGAGTAAATATGTGCTTTAAAATATTGTTGATCTGTAATCTGCTTATACAAGTAATACATACTTATTTCAAGGTATATAAAATAAAGAAAAGCATAAAAAGTAAAGATTCCCACAGCCCAGAAGAATCACTAATTGATTTTGTTTCCTGGTACTTAACTAGTTTTTTTCTCTTTTATTGATTTTTAAGTAATTTTTAAAACGTGAAGGAAATTAATTCCTTACCTATGGTGCTTTTAAAAATCCTTGTCTATTTTTTTGTTTGTTTGTTTATGGTGGTAATACATTTTCACATAAAATGCCAGTAATGTTTGCAAAGTTTTATCAATCTTTCCTCTTTTCATTGCTTAGACTAACTTTATGTTTTGAAATTTCTTTCAACTTAATTGCTCTTATATTTTCAACTAATTTTTGAAATGCAATGAGTTAATTAATCTAAAATAGGTTTTGTTATAGAATGAGATGTATGGGTATGACTTGAAAGTTTTTTCCTAATTAGCCAGTAATTTCCAAAGTCACTTATTGAATAATCCATCTTTTCCTTTTGGTGAGTTGCTTGTTCTATCATAAATTAAATGCTTGCATACATGAGGGAAGGTTTCTAGGCCATCAGTTCTCATCCATTGATCTGTTCATTTCTTTTGTCAGGACCACATTGTTTTAAGTACTGTGGCTCTATAATGCATTTTAATATCCGTACTGCAAATCCTTACTCCTAACTCTTTCCTAAAGGTATATAGCTGTTCATACTTGCTTCTTCAAATGAGCGTAATAAGAATTTTACTAGTCTATATCTGTATTTATCTGCTTTGTTGCTGTTTAGTTGCCAAGTCACGTCTGACCGTTTATGATCTCATGGGCTCAAGTGCGCCAGGCTTCTCTGTCCATGAGATTTCCCCGGCAAGAATACTGAAGTGGGTTGGCATTTCCTTCCCAAGATCTTCCCAACCCAGGGATTGAAACCGCATCTCTTGCATTGGCAGGTGAATTCTTGACTGCTGAGCCACCAGGGAAGCCCATATTTATCCTTATCTATGTCTGTATCACATACACATTGACAATGCAATTAAACTTCAGTTTTTCTGTGAAGAATGGAGAACTTAAAAAAAAAGATTTAATAACTAAAAATAAAGCAAAAAGAACACTGTGTGTATGTGTGTGTGTGTGTGTGTGTGTGTAGCAGGCATGTCCAGGGATGCGCACTAGGGAGTTAAGGACAAATGAGACATAGCCACATCCTTCAAGCAGCCCACAGACCTGCAGGGAGAGTCAGGTGCTCGGACGGGTAGCAACATTCCATGGCATTAAGCTTCAGGGGTGATAAAGATGTACAAAGGAAAACTTCCATACTTCCAACCTTACCCAGTGGTGAGCTTGCTGGTGGATGGGAAGTGGTGGGGACAGTGGCTTTATTCATTTGTTCACGTACTGAGCACCTTTTGCACTCCAGACAGGACTGCTGCCTCATGGGACTTCCAGTCTAGAGAGAGACATAAAGGAATATGTCTGCTTATTTACACCCTGTGATGGATCTTCTGGATGGCCAAGGGCAGGGTACAGAGAGAAAATAGAGCAGAAGCTCTATAAGGGGAAGCTTCCCAGGGGAGATGGCTCTTTTGAACTGAGACTTAAATGGGGGTATAAGGCAGTCAGGCAACGAGACGTCAGTGGAAAAAAAATATTCTGGGTGGGGGCAGTATTTCTGAGTGCCCAGGGGTAAGAGAGCACATTAGGGCTGAAGATAGGTGGGAAGCAGGGCTGCAGCATCAGTTACAGAAAGGACACAGGCAGAGAGAGTGGGCATTAAGTGATCCAGATCCTGACCATTGGTGCTTAAGTTCCTTCTTGAGTCATTCTGGACTTTCTTTAAAGGCAAACTCCCTTCCTGACTTGTGTTTTCCAAAGGCCTGTGCTCCTTGGGAATGGGAAAGAGGAGAGATGCAAATGGTTTGGAAAGGAGGGCGGGGAGGGCTAGGGGCAGGAAACAAATGGTGGAGAGTTGGAAGAGGGTGGTGGTTTGGGGTTCTGGATCACGGAAGCAGGGCCTCAGGCATGCGCACCACAGAGCAGTGTGCCAGCACACGCACACAGCCTGAACCTCTGTCCAGCGCTCTCTGTCTTGGGAAAGACCCTGTGCCCAGGTCAGGATTTGAAGATGTCCTTCTGTAGGGATTGGAGAGCTTGGGTACGGATCTGCTGGGCTTAGAACAAGGGTCCGCTGAAGACTAGAAGCCCTTGTTTTATGGCTGTTAGGTGAACCTTCAGGATTTTAGTGTGTCCAGAGGGGTGGAGACAAAATAGTTAAGATAAAATCTCCCAACAGCCCTGCAGGATGAAAACTCAAGTCAGGTTTATTTTGATTTAATGAAAGTAATATGACATTTCTTATACATCTGAATTTATGGAATAAGGTTTACATATAATATTCAAGTCTCCCATTACACAAAATAGTAGATATATAGAAAAACAGGAAAGAAAAAATCTACATATCCAATTCTTAACTCCAGCTACTGTTAAAATTCTGATAAAGTTCTAGGTTTTGATATCAGGACTTCGATTTTTACCTTGCTCTGTGTGTGTGTGTGTGTGTGTGTTAAATAGTTCTAATAATACTGTAGGTATAATTTTTATCTGAAATCATAATACAGGAATTTTTTCCTCTATACCTATAAAGCCTTGGGAGAATGAATCATATAGGAAAAAATGTATATACTTAACTACATGAGCTGTAAACCATGCAAGTATAAAATTACTACTGAAAGGTAAAAAATTAACTGTAGATGACATTTGCATCAAACGAGACAAAGAATTAATTTTTTTATTATGCCACGTATTCACATGAACTGATAAAAATAAGACAAAGAACCCCAAAATATAAAACAAGTAACACATGAAAAGTTATCAAAGAGGAAATACATTTGGTCAACATAGAATATTATTTATTCTCACTAGATTTCAAAGGAATATAAATTGACCTTGACATACCATTAATCTTTAATCATATTAGAAAAGATCTTAAGATATTTCATGTCCATTGTTTGGCAGTGTGAAGATAAGGTAAAATATACCGCTTCTGACACATGGGGTTGTAAACTCGTACAAGATCTGGGGAGAACTGGCATTGTGTACCAAAAGCCTTAAATGTTTTCATTCATTCAGTAACCCCACTTCTGTTCTTTTCACGATAGGATGTAATCAGAGGTAACCACAAAGATTTATGCATAAGCATATTCATCATAGCATTGTTTATAATGGTGAAAAATTGGAAATAACCTAATGTCCATCCAACAGGAATTGGTTAAGTAGACTATTATGCAGTGATTAGAATTTAGAAAACTGCCTAACTGCATTGAAAAATGACTTCTCCATTACTGTAAGGTTCTTACTAAAATGCAGAAGGAGATTTAGAAGTTTATTCTGTTTTCCACAAATGGGCTGAAACGTGTCTTTAGCACATCTGAGTGCTCATGGTTTTGTAAACATTAAATTTAGATCCTCCTGAAAAGATTGCATAGCCCCCCTTGGCATTTGAGACCCTCTCAAATTCGAAACAGGTGGCTCAGACAGTAAAAATCTGCCTGCAATGTGGGAGACCCAGGTTCAATCCGTGGGTTGGGAAGATTTCCTGAAGAAAGAAATGGCAACCCAGTCCAGTATTCTTGCCTGAAGAATTCCACGGACAGAAGAGCCTGGCAGGCTACAGTCATGGGATCGCGGGGAGTCAGACACAGCTGATCAATTAACACTTTCACGTCACTTTCAGCCAAGGCCTAAGTTCTGTATCCAGCACACAGGAACAAGTAGAAGCCTTGGTATTCTGCTTCCTTCTGTCTCTTTATGTCTGCTTCCTGGGCTATTCCTTTCTTATCCCTACACAAAGCTTGGGAAATCACCCTTGAGAACAGAAGAAAAAAAAAAAAAACTTGCAATAGCTTTAATTTACAAGACAATCTGAATTCAGTAACTGAAGAAGTCAGCTCCATGTGATAATCCATTTCCAACTTTTACCACCAGTCTGACTTCTCCCAGTCCCAAACCCCCACTTGTCCCCAGACCTTTTGCAATTGGGCTCTCAGAGAAACCTACATTCATGCTTACCTTCCTTCTCACTTTCAAGTCCACATTTCTCTGTCCTGGGCAGTGGGGAGTGAGGAGGAGAGCTGAGCACTCAGCAAGCTCTCACCTGGCTGGCAGAGAGTTCAAGGTGACGCTGGCTCTTGAGGGCTGCTTTTGCCAGTTCTTCACTGAAGAACTTTTCCATCAAGTAGATGATGCATGCCCCCTGGCTGGCCACACTCTGTCTCAGCCTCTCTGAGTTTCTGGTGGTCCGTCTCCAGGGAGGGGAGCCTGCATCTTGCAGTCTGCCATTTTCCCTGTGTGGCCCAAGGGAGGTACTCCTGAAGACTCTGGGGAGCTGGGTTACCCCAAGTCTGCCCAAGTCAGCCAACCCTCATCTCTGCCCTCTTAATCTCCCAGGTTGACACAGAAACCTGTGTCCAGGTGGTAGGCCACATGCCAAGCTTCTTAAGTGACTCCATTGAAGGATTTCTCTCCCATCTCCTGGTGAAGCTGGGAGAGGAGGATATTGCAAGCATCATCAAGCTTTCCAAAGAAATCCACTAATAGATCTCACCTTATCACCTATCTCTTAAGCCTTCATATATTCTCAAGATGGTTGAGGGGTTCAACATTTATATAAGCAACCAATTATCAGACACTTTAAGACTTTTGCAAGATGGCAAATGCAGCACCTACTGTCCTGATGCTTTATCCGGTTCTAAGAGAGGAAGCCCCATCCTTAACATGCTGAAACAACCTTTCTGTATTCTCTTTCCCTCGTATATCTGAAGCTTTATTCACATCAGACTCCTGTTCCCCAACATGCTGTTTCGAGCATCCTTGCTCCTGTCACTTTTGAGCATCCTTATTCCTCTCACCTGATACGAGTCTATCACCTGTCCCAGCTATTGCTCAGTGCCCCACCGCCATCCCATCTGCTGCAGCAAGCCCCCGTCTGCTGTGCTTGCCCAGTGTCAACCTCAACTGCAGAACATGTTCTGCCAGGTGAAAGAGCTAGTGTCTCCCTTAACCAAGCATAAACTTCAAAAGGGCAGACGCCACGTTTTCATCACCTCTGTAATCCCTACATCATGTTGCTTAGAACTCGGCATGCAGTAGGTGTCAGAGAATGCTTACTAAATTAGGCCCTTTGTACATGGCATTGACCTCAGCTACTGGGCTGTTTAAGGTCAAATAACATAGGGGAGAGATGACCCCAGATGACATGAAGGATCATACAGTTCCAGAGAAGCCTGATGTCTAGGAAGGAGAAGAGATATCAGTGATCTGTGCCATCCTGAAAACTCAGAGAAGCAAAGGCCCACCAGAGCAGAACTCACTTCTGGGGTGAATCGTAAGGCCCAAGTTCTGGGAGATTAACCAGACAAATGAAGTGCGGTGGTCAGGAAGGGTGACGGCGTTAGCTCCTCGGAGAAAGGAGATGGCACACCTCAGGATTAATGTCTCCTGACCACTGGGTCTATTCAGGGCTTTCCGATGTCATGTCTCTATTCACTCATTTATCTTGATGCTCACCTTGTGGAGATGGAAGCCAGGGGCTGGTTGCACAAAATTAGGAAGGCTCCGAGAAACCCCTCAGGTCCTTGAGATACTGACTGTGACTTTGAGCTAGTATATAAAATTAAATAACTTGCTTCACAGGTAAACTGACAAGACCTAGAAAAAAATCTGAATGTGCCTTTTCCACACCCACCCCCAGCTTCGGGTTGGATTAGAATTGAGCATCCTTGGATCCAAGGAGTATTTGCATGTAGAGTGTAGAAGGAAAACTCTACCAAGAGAGGTAAGCAGGATCCAGCAGATGGCAAAGGTGGGGGTGAGGTGCAACCTCTGTTTGCATGGAAACAAGCGTGGCCAGAATTTCTCTGTAGACATTTAGTAATCTGGCCACAAGTGGGGACTGGGCATTTCTCTGGAAGCTGTCCTTCAAGTCCAAGTGCAGAGGTTTTACTTGGCATTGTTATTTAGGGTGGCTTGTGAAATCGAGCAGGGGATTGTTAAAAATGAAGACTGGGTATAACTTCCCAAGTTCATCTTGGTATAACTGCTAAAATCTGCTCCATAAAAACTATGGTGAAGACTGAGAAATTACGCAGCAAATCAGTTAGTCTGGAAAGCCTGGAAAGACAGTTGACTGTCTTCTGAGATTTTTGACACATGGAAAAGTCATCCTCCTCCTCTTAACTTTAAGCCTGAAGGACAGGCTACGGGCAGTGGAAGGGATGCTCAGAACACCATCCCCCTCCCAGGAAGAGAACACGCATCAAGTTCTCAGACCTGTAGGGTGACTCCGGAGTCTGAGACCTAGGATGGTGATCTATGTATACCCCTGCCTCTGGAGGTCAAGGTAAGCTCCAGATGCAGAAGATCCATAACAGTGTCCTCAGAGGGTCTGCAACACACTGAGATGGGTGAAAAATGTATGCATGTACACGTTGCCTTTACAAAGAGAACTCAGTTCTTCTCCAGCCTTTACCAGCATCTCAGTGACATCTGTTACCTCCCCCCAAGTAAAGAGCCTGGTGGCCTACTTGCTCAAGTCTTCTTGAGGTTACCTGATCTCAACCAGTGAGCCTATCAGCTAGTCTCTGCCAGAGGCCAAGTCTTCTTCCTTGTGTGGACGGGCCCTGGCCCAACTTCCCTTCATTTACATGTTTTCAGGCTTCTGTGGGTGAGGGGAATTTCTCATTAAGGGTCTTTATAAAATGCTTCTTGGAAACTTCAAAAAGACATTTTCAAGGCTTATCTCCTCAAGATCATTTGATGTTCTGGCAACAGCCTCTCTCCCCTCGAGATTAAAACTCACCTACTTTCTCCCACCAGGAGTTTACCTATTCAGGTTTGCTTTTTAGTAAAGGTCTATAGGACTTTTTGCCCCATCCTATAGGTATTATACCGGAGAAGGCGATGGCACCCCACTCCAGTACTCTTGCCTGGAAAATCCATGGACAGAGGAGCCTGGTAGGCTGCAGTCCATGGGGTTGCTAAGAGTCGGACACGACTAAGTGACTTCACTTTCATTTTTCTCTTTCATGCACTGGAGAAGGAAATGGCAACCCACTCCAGTGTTCTTGCCTAGAGAATCCCAGGGATGGGGGAGCCTGGTGGGCTGCCATCTGTGGGGTCGCACAGAGTCGGACACGACTGAAGCGACTTAGCATAGGTATTATACATTTCTTATTTGGTTTATTTCAAGACAGTTTATGTTTGGGGATGTTATAATAAATGGGGATCATTTTCTATTGCATTTATCAACTGGTTATTTCTGGTCAAATAATGATTATTTTTCTATTATGTAATATTATGCTACCTTACTCAGTTCCCATCAATTCCAGTTGACTTATCAGTTGATTCTGTTGTTTTCTCCAGGTAACTAATCATATCACAAGCAAATATATATTGAAAAAATCATATTTCCTCTTTTCTGAAATGTATCCTGTTTTAAAATTTTCAGCATGCTTGTCTGTGTGTGTGAGGGAGACAGAGAGAGAAAGAGAGACAAAGTGAGAGGAACAGAGAGAGAAAAATTCTTTTTTCCCCATTGTCTAGAACAGTTAAATTACAGTGAAATTATCTATCTGTTACAGAATTGATAAACTCTGCCTGTAAAATCCTCTGATCTGATTCTAACATCTTTATAGAGCTAGTTCTTTGACAAAACTTTTCTATTTTGTTTTAGAGTCTCTGATTTATTTGTATTTTTTAGATTTTCTTAAGCCAATCTAAATGTGTTTCCCCTGAACATTATGAATTTTATGCAGTTTCCATATTTAGCAGAGTTGTTCATAGAAATTTCTTTAAAGTCTATGAATCCTCTTCATATTTGTGATTATGTCTTTATTCTCAATCCTATTTTGGTCTCACTTTTCCTTGATTAGATTTCTTGGTTTTGAATATTTTATTCGTCGTTTCAGAGAACCCAATCTCATTTATTTAGCAATTCTGCTGACTGCATATTTATGCTTGTTATTTCTGTTAATTCCTTCCTCCTACTTTCCTTATGCTTTTTTGTTTTCTGCTGACATACTAAGTTTAATAGTCAGAGTATATGTTTTTATTTTTGTCCTGTTTAATAAGAAAAACATCTAAGATTATTACTGTAATAATAAGTACAGCTTTGGCTGCAGCCCATAAGTTTTCCTATGTGGTTATCTCATTATTTTTCAAAGTCTATATCTGTAGCTGTAGTTTATCTTTTACTGGGTTACATGGAAATATGTTTATTAGATTTCAAGTAATTTCTTATTTAAAATTATATTGCATACCTATAGTTTGTTTGCATTGCAATCAGCGAATGCAACCATTTTAACCTATTCACAGAGTTTATTCAGATATCTTAAAGATCTATCAAGTAATTATTATTGTAAATATTTAATGGGCACTAGCAAAAAAAAAAACAAGCATTATCTCTGTAGAGTTTAATACATTAAATCAATATTATCAATAAACTTCTGTGACATTGATACATGAAGTGAACAAATAAAATATGGTCTCAAATTAGAAAAATACAGCTCTACTCTAGCACTAATGTTGTTTCTTTATGTTTATTTCTCTGTTTCTAATAGCTTTGCAGTATATCCTTTGATTTAATGCTATTCACAATAACAATAATAATAATCCTTAACATGCATGAACACAATTTCAGTTCAGTTCAGTTCAGTCACTCAGTTGTGTCCGACTCTTTGCGACCCCATGAATCACAGCACGCCAGGCCTCCCTGTCCATCACCAACTCCCGGAGTTCACTCAGACTCAGGTCCATCGAGTCAGCAATACCATCCAGCCATCTCATTCTCTGTCGTCCCCTCCTCCTGCCCCCAATCCCTCCCAGCATCAGAGTCTTTTCCAATGAGTCAACTCTTTGCATGAGGTGGCCAAAATACTGGAGTTTCAGCTTTAGCATCACTCCTTCCAAAGAACACCCAGGGCTGTTCTCCTTCAGAATGGACTGGTTGGATCTCCTTGCAGTCCAAGGGACTCTCAAGAGTCTTCTCCAACACCACAGTTCAAAAGCATCAATTCTTCAGCACTCAGCTTTCTTCACAGTCCAACTCTCACATCCATACATGACCACTGGAAAAACCATAGACTTGACTAGATGGACCTTTGTTGGCAAAGTAATGTCTCTGCTTTTCAATATGGTATCTAGGTTGGTCATAACTTTCCTTCCAAGGAGTAAGCATCTTTTAATTTCGTGGCTGCAGTCACCATCTGCAGTGATTTTGGAGCCCCCCAAAATAAAGTCTGACACTGTTTCCACTGTTTCCCCATCTATTTCCCATGAAGTGATGGGACCAGGTGCCATGATCTTCGTTTTCTGAATGTTGAGTTTCAAGCCAACTTTTGCACTCTCCTCTTTCACCTTCATCAAGAGGCGTTTTAGTTCCTCTTCACTTTCTGCCATAAGGGTAGTGTCATCTGCATATCTGAGGTTATTGATATTTCTCCCGGCAATCTTGATTCCAGCTTGAGCTTCTTCCAGCCCAGGATTTCTCATGATGTACTCTGCATATAAGTTAAATAAACAGGGTGACAATATACAGCCTCGATGTACTCCTTTTCCTATTTGGAACCAGTCTGTTGTTCCATGTCCAGTTCTCACTGTTGCTTCCTGACCTGCATACAAATTTCTCAAGAGGCAGATCAGGTGGTCTGGTATTCCCATCTCTTTCAGAATTTTCCACAGTTTATTGTGATCCACACAGTCAAAGGCTTTGGCATAGTCAATAAAGCAGAAATAGATGTTTTTCTGGAACTCTCTTGCTTTTTCGATGATCCAGCGGATGTTGGCAATTTGATCTCTGGCTCCTCTGCCTTTTCTAAATCCAGCTTGAACATCTGGAAGTTCACGGTTCACATATTGCTGAAGTCTGGCTTGGAGAATTTTGAGCATTACTTTACTAGCGTGTGAGATGAGTGCAATTGTGCAGTAGTTTGAGCATTCTTTGGCATTGCCTTTCTTTGGGATTGGAATGAAAACTGACCTTTTCCAGTCCTGTGGCCACTGCTGAGTTTTCCAAATTTGCTGGCATATTTAGTGCAGCACTTTCACAGCATCATCTTTCAGCATTTGAAAGAGCTCAACTGGAATTCCATCACCTCCACTAGCTTTGTTCGTAGTGATGCTTTCTAAGGCCCACTTGACTTCACATTCCAGGATGTCTGGCTCTAGGTCAGTGATCACACCATTGTGATTATCTGGGTCGTGAAGATCTTTTTTGTACAGTTCTTCTGTGTATTCTTGCCCCTCTTCTTAATATCTTCTTTTTTTTTTTCCTTCTTTTTTTTTTTCTTAATATCTTCTGCTTCTGTTAGGTCCATACGATTTCTGTCCTTTATCGAGCTCATTTTTGCATGAAATGTTCCCTCGGTATATCTAATTTTCTTGAAGAGATCTCTAGTCTTTCCCATTTAGTGATATGCTAAAAGACTGCTAAGCACATTGAATGCCTTAGCTTTTCAGTTTTCCCAGACAGGCTACGAGAATCATCTACAGCTTAAAAGTGAAAGAAAATGTTAGTCGCCCAGTCATGTCTGATTCTGTAACCCCACAGGCTGTAGCCACCAGGTTCCTCAGTCCATGAAATTCTCTAGGTAAGAATACTGGGTAGTCATTCCCTCCTCCAGGAAGTCTTTCCGACCCAGGGATTGAACCCAAGTCTCCTGCATTGCAGGCAGATTCTTTAACATCTGAGCCATGTATGAATACGATTTAGTGATACGCTAAAAACTGCTGAGGACATTGAATACTTTAGCTTTTCAGTTTTCACAGACAGGCTATGAGAATCATCTACAGTATACAGATAAGGAAACTGACCGTCACAGAGAGCATCAGTTGAGGTTGGACCGGAAAATGGAAACTTATTCCACTCCTATATTGGTTCAGAGCTGGTGTTATGGAAGCTTCAAGCCATCCCAAGGGCATGAGCTTCTCCTCTGTGTTCAGCTACTCTCAGATCTGAACTGAACCAAGGCCTGGCTGACTTATGATTCAGAGCGGCTATCCTGCCTCCCTTGTGTCTAGAAGAGAAAAAGGACCTCTGATTCTTAAGGCCATCAAATTCCCCCAACCCTGCTTATTCCTGAGCATTGAATGACCCTTGAGTTTAGGGCACCCTAGCTCCCATCCAAGCCTTTGTTGATGCTGAAAACCTAGTAACTTGGACCCAACCTGCAGAGGTATGCCAAGAGTCATCCTCCCAAGACCCTGGGAGTTGCTAGGTGTTCCATCAGGCACCCTTGTTCTCTTTCAGCTCTGAATTCCCCTTTGGGAAAGAAGAGGGCCCATCTTCCTCTTCATCTCCTCTCTGGTGCCCATCAATAATGTTTGGCATCATCTTATTAGTGAGCTCTCGGGAGAGTCGGGAGACCAACTGTACTGCAGAGTGCTTCCCTTCTGACTCACTATCCACCCCCTCGTGGCAGTGCCCTTTTTGATAGGATGATGGAGGGAAGAATAGAAGAGAAATATGCATGCATACAGGGTTCCCTGGTGGCTCAGATGGTAAAGAATCTGCCTGCAATGTGCGAGACTTGTGTTCAATCCATGGGTCAGGAAGATCCCCTGGAGGAGGGCATGGCAACCCACTCCAGTGTTCTTGCCTGGAGAATCCCCATGGACAGAGGAGCCTGGCAGGCTATAGTCCATAGGGTTGCAAAGTTGGACACAAGTGAGTGATGAAGCACAACACAGCACATGCATGCATGCATATATAAATTAAAAAGCAGAGACATCACTTTGTCAACAAAGATCTATGTATTCAATGCTATGGTTTATCCAGTAGCCATGTATAAATGTAAGAGTTGGATCATAAAGAAGGCTGAGCACCGAAGAATTGATGCTTTCAAATTGTGGTGCTGGAGAAGACTCTTGAGTCCCTTGGAGAGCAAGAAGATCAAATCAGTCAATCTTAAAGGAAATCAACCCTGACTATTCAGTGAAAGGACTGGTGCTGAAGCTGAATCTCCAATACTTAAACCACCTGATGCAAAGAGCTGACTCATTGGAAAAGACCCAGATGCTGGGAAAGATTGAGAGCAGGAGGAGAAGGGGGTGACAGAGAATGAGTTGGTTGGATGGCATCATCGACTACATGGACATGAGTTTGAGCAAACTTCAGGAGATAGTAAAGGACAAGGAAGCCTGGCATGCTGCAGTCCATGGGGTCGCAGAGTCAGACACACCTGAGTGACTGAACAACAACAACATCTGATTTTGGGTGTGAGGTTAAGCTAGGATCACAGAATCAGTTGAAGAGCTTTACATTTTTGTTTTTATGATCTGAAACAGTTCATAAGATATATCTTTATTCAGTAAAGATTGATAGAACTTACCCATAAAGGTGCCTGAACTTGATACATTTTTAAAGATAATGTGACTCCCTTTCATTTTATTCTATGATTATTTGTATATTATGCTGGCTCATCTCATCCTGAGATGATATTCACCATTTACATTATGTTTAAAAATTTGATTGAAATATTTATATTTATTGGCACAAAGCTGTGTATAGATTACTCATAAATTTTCATAATATTGTCAGTAGCTATGCATCTATCCATTTTTTCTAATGTTTATTTTTTGTCCCTTCTTTCTTCTTCATTAGTCTTGTGAAAAGTTTTATTTTTTTATTAGCCCAATTAAGCAAGCTTTTGGGGTTGCATTCATTTTAAAAATTTCTGCTTTAGTGAATGTTCCCATTATCTTTATTAAATATGCTCATAGAATGTTAGCTTAATTTTCATTTATTATCTAGCTTTTGAGTTTTAGGTTTGCTTCTTTTACTTTTCAATCTTCTTTATTTTCTGCCATGTTGCATTTAAGACTATCCAGATTCACGTGAGTACTCATACATCTTTACATGCAGTGTCTTCACTGGCATTCATTTTTAAGGAGTTTGTGTCTCTTTTTCATTTGAACTTTTATTTGAATTTACTTTTTATTTCAGGAGTTATTTACTAGCAGTAATAATAAAATTAATAATAATAATAGTTGAGGAGTTAGTAATAATTTCTATTGCTGACAATCGAGTAGGGTTGTTATGATTTGGTTATTATTGCATTTAGTCATAGAATATACACCTGTACTTTTACATTTTATAATTTGTAGACTTTCTTTGTATAAGTACTTATGAAAAAACAGGATTTTTTTTTTCAAAATAAGTATTCTCTGCTTAATTTGGTGTATAATTTTGTCTATGTGTCTAAATCTAAAACAAGATTTAGATACATATTATAAATATCTAAAAAATCATAGGTATACATTAAATTTCTTATGCATTTATTTCTTTATTCTTTCAAATCTCTATTGATGCAATTGCAAAATAACTGAAATGATAATAACCCATAAAGATAAAGAGATAGAAGAGGAATCAGCAGTGTTCACAGATAGAAATTAAATGTTTCAAAGATAGGAAACAGAGCAGAGGTAAATAACACAGAGGAGCCAAGGAAAATGAAATCTTTGTGCTGACAGAGGGGAGAGCAGCGAAAACAAATTCATTTCCCCCCAGGACTCCGGGAAGGTTTGGGATTCAGCGGCACCAGCCACCAAGGTTGCACATCTGTACTGAGCAGTTAGATGTCACCCCCCAATGCCTTTTCCAATCTTTTTGTCTTCCATGTGTAGCCAAGGATATATCCCATCCCCATCTCTACAGGAAATGGGAGTTTTATTATGTTTAGAATTGAGAGGCTCCAGATGTGGGGAAACCAGATGTAGCTGGGAGAGAAGGTCCTAAATTGAAAACAAAAGGAACAAGTAAATCCAAGTCCAGGATGGTCACACTTCACGTCTCTTACCTTGCCCTCTTTCCAGGGTGTCAGCAACTGGTATAACACCTCTAGAGAGTATATGAAAAGGATTATTTTCTGGAGAAACCAAGTGGATACAAATAAAAATCTTTACAATGTCTGTCATTAGGGAGCTTTACAACAGAAAGACGAAAAGGCTGACAGCCTGACTGCACCACAGTGGAGATCTGATGAGGACACATGGAGCTACCAATGAGTTTAAAGCCTTGCTCTTAAATATGAATGAAGAGCCCAAAGTCACAAAACATGTGAGAAAACTCAACATGAAGGACTCAGACTAAGACAAATAGGGATACGAAAATAAAAACAAATAATAAATCTAAAAAGGACTTAGAGGAGTAGACAATAGATGGAAGAAAATAAATAGTAGAACAAAGAGATGAAAAGAAGAACAATAGGAGAGGAAAGATGAAAAACGTGTTGAGACTATCCAGGAATTCCTGTACCTGGCCAGTCGGAGAAAATTCGAGGGAGAACATCAGAAAGAAATAATGATAAATTGTTAGTTTGGTTGAATCTGTGAAACACTGAGCAGAAAAGACAACAAAAGAACACCTATGCCAAGCACATCATCACACAACTTCAGAAAACTAAGGATTAAGAGAAGATCCTAAGAATTTCAGAGAGGGAATAAAGTAAAAAATAGATAAATAAAACAAAAAGGCTATATACATATAAAAAAATAGGAAACGGGATTAAAAGTCTTCTCCACTGTAACACCATAAGCCAGGTGAACAAGTTCACAAAAGATCGTAGGAGAAATTTCTCTGGGGTAGGAACATGTGAAGTGCTCAGAAATGTGCCTGAAGACTTGCAATAAAACTGACATATATTTGACAGGTCTTCTGGAGCATTTAACAAAAGATGGGTCTTGATGTATAGACCACTAAGTAATTAGAAAATAAAGCAATTGTCAATGTCCCAGAAAAAACAAAGAGTTGTACAGAAAAATTATTCTATACTGCATGGCTAGGCAGAAAGCAATATGGTCATATTAATATAAACATTTGTTGTTTTGTTCAGTCGCTTAGTCGCGTCCGACTCTTTGCAACCCCATGGACTGGAGCATGCCAGGCTTCCCTGTGCTTCACACTCTCCCAGGGTTTGCTCAAACTTATGCCCATTGAATCAGTGATGCCATCCAACATCTCATCCTCTGTCATCCCCTTCTTCTCCTGCCTTCAATCTTTTTCAGCATCAGGGTCTTTTCCAATGAATCAGCTCTTCAGATCAGCTGGCAAAAGAATTGGAGCTTCAGCATCAGTTCTTCCAGTGAATATTCAGGGTTGATTAATATAAACATTAATTAATATAAACATTAATTACTGATTTAACTACAAATTGTGATGTAGATAAATTGATTAGCTAATCCATAGAATCAAGAGGAGGTATTTAATCAAGATAAGGTAAAATGGGATGTGGGTATGGGAAAACAAAAAAAATCTAACTAATAAAACAAGAAATCAAGGTGATGGCAGAGGATGAGATGGTTGAATGGCATCACTGAAGATAATCTGGAGAAGGAAATGGCAACCCACTCCAGTATTCTGGCTGGGATAATCCCATGGACAGAACCTGGCAAGCTATAGTCCACTGGGTCACAAAGAGTCGTACATGACTGAGCACTACTACTATAGGCCAGGTCAGCGGTGTCTAAGTAGAAACTAAGAGAAACTAAAGAGCCCTTTGACACTATTATAACTACACATTTACTATTTTGGTAAATATATAAAATGTTTTAAATAGTTATATATATATATATGTATGTATATATATCCTTGGAGAAGGAAATGGCAACCCATTCCAGTATTCTTGCCTGGAAATCCCATGGACAGAGGAGCTTGGAAGGCTACAGTCCATGGGGTCGCAAAGAGTCGGACACGACTGAGCGACTTCACTTGATATTTATATATATACACACACAGGTATATGTGTGTGAAAGTTGCTCAGTTGTGTCTTTGCAATCCAATGGACTGTAGTCCATCAGGCTCCTCTGCCCATGGGATTCTCCAGGCAAGAATACTATAGTGGGTAGAGATTCCTTTCTATAGGGCATCTTCCTGACCCAGGGATCAAACCCAGATCTGCATTCCAGGCTGTTTTTTCATCTGAGACATCAGGGAAGCCCATATATATGTGTATATGTATATATATCAGTTCAGTTCAGTTCAGTTGCTCAGTTGTGTCCAACTCTTTGTGACCCCATAAACTGCAGCACGCCAGGCTTCCCTGTCCATCACCAACTCCCGGAGTTCACCCAAACTCATGTCCATTGAGTCAGTGATGCCATCCAACCATCTCATCCTCTGTCGTCCCCTTCTCCTCCTGCCCTCAATCTTTCCCAGCATCAGGGTCTTTTCAAATGAGTCAGCTCTTCGCATCAGATGGCCAAAGTATTGGAGTTTTCAGCATCAACATCAGTCCTTCTAATGAACACCCAGGACTGATCTCCTTTAGGATGGACCGGTTGGATCTCCTTGCAGTCCAAGGGACTCTCAAGAGTCTTCCCCAACACCACAGTTCAAAAGTGTCAATTCTTCACTGCTCAGCTTTCTTTATAGTCCAACTCTCATCCATACATGACTACTAGAAAAACCATAGCCTTGACTAGACAGACCTTTGTTGACAAAGTAACGTCTCTGCATTTTAATATGCTATCTAGGTTGGTCATAACTTTCCTTCCAAGGAGTAAGCATCTTTTAATTTCATGGCTGCAATCACCATCTGCAGTGATTTTGGAGCCCCCCAAAATAATGTAGATAGATAGATGATAGATAAAAATGAATCCTGATCATTTTATGGTTAACTTTATTTGAACCCAACCAATCTGAAAATTCTCATTATTATTTCTTTGTTGGTATTCTCCCCCAAATTTTCTCCTACTGGTGAGGTACAGGAATTCTGCATAGACTCAACACATTTCTCATCTTCTCTGGTGAATTTACAAAACTGTTGAAAGACAGATTCAAGTTCTGTAAACCCCAAGAATTAATGCTAATGAAAGATCTTTGGACTGAAAAAAAGAAAAAGAAAATATCTTGCAGGGAATCACAGAAATGTAAGAAGAAATTAAACACGAAATCAAAGGGTAAACATATAGATGAATATGACTGCACATTGACCAATAATGACTGTATAGAACAATAATAATATCTTGCAGGGTTTTAAACATGCAGAATTAAAATATATGACAAAAAAATTTCAAAATGCAAGAAATCCACACTTTGAGCACTATGAGGGAAATGGAAAAGTAACAGTTTGCATCAAATGGTAATATATCAAGGAAAGGTGTTGTAATCTCTAGAGCAACTACAAGAAGAATAAAATTATAAATAAGTAAGCTAATAAAGAAGAGAAAATGAATAATGAGAAGTCTTTAATTAATGCAAAGGAAATCAAGAAAAGAGAGGCAAAGAAACATGAAACAAGTGAATTACAAGAAAACAAGTAGTAACATGAAGGAAATAAATAAGTGATCACATTAAATATAAATGAATAAATATTCCAGTTAACAAAGATAGTCACACTGGATATAAAGACAAAAATGTAACTATATTCTGCTTTAAAGACTCACGGTTTTAAGTGTAAGACCATAAAAGTGTTATAAGGATGAGAAGTAAGGTGATGTTGCTATACTAACACCAGACAGACTAGACTTAGAAACAAGAAGCACTACTAAAAATAAAGACATTTCTTAAAGATAAAGAGATGAATCCAAGGGACAGTATCACATTTCTAAAGTAAATGTACACAAAAAACAAACTTCAAAATGTAAGAAGCAAACAGTAATAAATTTGAGTTAGAAATAGGAAAAAACAGTAATCAGAGAGAAGTACTCTAGGATACTTTTAATTTAATGTGGTGAATAGCTTTTATAAATTTTATAATTTTATACTCATTTCTGCTTCTTGAAACTAGTTTGGTCATTTTACATTCTCTTTTTTTACATATTGTTTTTTGGTGGAGAGTGTAGACTCCATATTCATAAGTAGGATTGGCCTAAAACTTTACTTTTCTATGTTGTTCTTGTCTTGTTTTGATACACTTATTGTGCTTGGCACATGAACTAACTTGAGAACTGCACTCTGTTTTTGTTTTTTGAAGGTGTTTATAAAGCTTTTGTAGTATTTATTGCTTCTCTATTTGGTAAAAATTACCTTTAAAATCACCTGTGTCTAATGTTCCCCTTATGGGGGATTTTTAACTGTTGATTCAATTTATTTAATGGGTATAGGACTACTAAAATTTAATATTTCTTCTTTGATCAGATTGGTTGATTTATTAAGAAATTTGTCCATTTCACTTAAATTTCCAAAATGTTGCCATAAAGTTGAAAAAAGTAAACTTTTTTCTTTTAATTTCTGTTTGATCTGTTGTTTTTCTTTCCTTTTTCATCCCTAACATTATTTTATTTGTGCCATCTATCTCTGTTTTTTTAATCATTCGTCTTACTAGATAGGTCTATTTTTATTAGCCTTTTATTTTTCATAAATTTATTTTTAATTGGAGGATAGTTTCTTTACAATGCTGTGTTGGCTTCTGCTGTATAACGATGTGAATCAGCTGCAGGTATACATATATCCCTTCCCTCTTGAGCTTCTCTCCCCCATCCCACCTCATCACAGAGCACTAGGTCAGATTCCCTGCTTTATACAGCAGCTTTTCATCAGCTGCCTACTTTACACATGGCAGTGTATATACGCCAATACTGCTCTCAACTTGCCCCGCCCTCTCCTTCCTCCACCGTGTCCACGGGTCCGTTCTCTACATCTGAGTCTCTATTCTTGCCCTGCAAATGGGTTCCTTAGTACCATTTTTTCTAGACTCCATTTTAAAATGAAAAATTATTAGCTTCTTTTAAACCTCTCTAGTATAACTCTGGCTTTATTGTATGAATTTCTATTCTACTTTTAATATTTAACTCATTTGTAACGCAAATGATATAAATTTCTCTATACATGCAAGTTTCTTGCCTTTACATAGGTTATGAGATTATATAACTATACATAACTATGGTTAGTATATTCAATAGTTATATACCTATTACATATGCTATATGTGAAATGTTTATATCTAACATACTATCTAATTATTTAAAATTCTGCATGTTACTATTTGTGTTTTACTTTTATAAATATTTCACTTATTTCTGAAAAGAAAATTTATCTTTTAAAGAGAGTTATTTTATATTTATACAGATTTGTTAGTTTAGTTCAGATTTCCTACATCTTCACTGATTTATTTTTGTACCTAACCTATTATTCAATAAAAAGAATGTATTCAAATCTGATAGATAGAGTGCCTGATGAACTATGGAATGAGGTTCGTGACATTGTACAGGAGACAGGGATCAAGACCATTCCCATGGAAAAGAAATGTAAAAAAGCAAAATGGCTGTCTGGGGAGGCCTTACAAATAGCTGTGAAAAGAAGAGAAGCAAAAAGCAAAGGAGAAAAGGAAAGATATAAAAATCTGAATGCAGAGTTCCAAAGAATAGCAAGAAGAGATAAGAAAGCCTTCTTCAGCGATCAATGCAAAGAAATAGAGGAAAACAACAGAATGGGAAAGACTAGGGATCTCTTCAAGAAAATCAGAGATACCAAAGGAACATTTCATGCAAAAATGAGCTCGATAAAGGACAGAAATGGTATGGACCTAAAAGAAGCAGAAGATATTAAGAAGAGATGGCAAGAATACACAGAAGAATTGTACATAAAAGATCTTCATGACCCAGATAATCACAATGGTGTGATCACTGATCTAGAGCCAGACATCCTGGAATGTGAAGTCAAGTGGGCCTTGGAAAGCATCACTACGAACAAAGCTAGTGGAGGTGATGGAATTCCAGTTGAGTTATTCCAAATCCTGAAAGATGATGCTGTGAAAGTGCTGCACTCAATATGCCAGCAAATTTGGAAAACTCAGCAGTGGCCACAGGACTGGAAAAGGTCAGTTTTCATTCCAATCCTAAAGAAAGGCAATGCCAAAGAATGCTCAAACTACTGCACAATTGCACTCATCTCACACGCTAGTAAAGTAATGCTCAAAATTCTCCAAGCCAGACTTCAGCAATATGTGAACCGTGAACTTCCAGATGTTCAAGCTGGTTTTAGAAAAGGCAGAGGAACCAGAGATCAAATTGCCAACATCCGCTGGATCATCAAAAAAGCAAGAGAGTTCCAGAAAAACATCTATTTCTGCTTTATTGACTATGCCAAAGCCTTTGACTGTGTGGATCACAATAAACTGTGGAAAATTCTGAAAGAGATGGGAATACCAGACCACCTGATCTGCCTCTTGAGAAATTTGTATGCAGGTCAGGAAGCAACAGTGAGAACTGGACATGGAACAACAGACTGGTTCCAAATAGGAAAAGGAGTTCATCAAGGTTGTATATTGTCACCCTGTTTATTTAACTTCTATGCAGAGTATATCATGAGAAATGATGGACTGGAAGAAACACAAACTGGAATCAAGATTGCCAGGAGAAATATCAATAACCTCAGATATGCAGATGACACTACCCTTATGGCAGAAAGTGAAGAGGAACTCAAAAGCCTCTTGATGAAAGTGAAAGTGGAGAGTGAAAGTGGAGAGTGAAAAAGTTGGCTTAAAGCTCAACATTCAGAAAACGAAGATCATGGCCTCTGGTCCCATCACTTCATGGGAAATAGATGGGGAAACAGTGGAAACAGTGTCAGACTTTATTTTGGGGGGCTCCAAAATCACTGCAGATGGTGACTGCAGCCATGAAATTAAAAGACGCTTACTCGTTGGAAGAAATGTTATGACCAACCTAGATAGCATATTCAAAAGCAGAGACATTGCCAACAAAGGTTCGTCTAGTCAAGGCTATGGTTTTTCCAGTGGTCATGTATGGATGTGAGAGTTGGACTGTGAAGAAGGCTGAGAGCCGAAGAACTGATGCTTTTGAACTGTGGTGTTGGAGAAGACTCTTGAGAGTCCCTTGGACTGCAAGGAGATACAACCAGTCCATTCTGAAGGAGATCAACCCTGGGATTCCTTTGGAAGGAATGATGCTAAAGCTGAAACCCCAGTACTTTGTCCACCTCATGCGAAGAGTTGACTCATTGGAAAGACTCTGATGCTGGGAGGGATTGGGGGCAGGAGGAAAAGGGGACGACAGAGGATGAGATGGCTGGATGGCATCACTGACTCGATGGATGTGAGTCTGAGTGAACTCCGGGATTTGGTGATGGACAGGGAGGCCTGGCGTGCTGCGATTCATGGGGTCGCAAAGAGTCAGACACGACTGAGCGACTGATCTGATCTGATCTGATCTGATTCAAATCTGCTGGTTTGATGATAGATTGGTTAGATTCTCCCTTTAGGTATTATCACTCTTATTTCTGTACTGTAAAGCTATGGCATTAAATTCAGAGATGCTTAGAACTCAATATGGGGTTATACATTTTATATTCATTAAGATTTTTCTAGCTTTTCTAAGGTTCATATTGCTTCATCAACTCCATTTTCACTGCTTAATGCTTACCTAGTATATCCTTCTTCATCTTTTTACTTCTGATCTTTCCAAGTCTGAATGTTTTAAATATTTCTCCTTTTTTTTTTCATTTAAATGCAACCAAAAAATCCTTGTCCTTTACCTAGAAAGTTTAGTCCATTTACATTTGTTGTGAAAATTGATATAATTGGCTTTAGCTCTATAATCAATTTTTTTACTTTTTCCTCTTTTCTTTGTTATTTTCATCCTCTTACATATATTTAATTTAGATGATTGATTTTATCCTGTTTCTTACTCTTCTGGTTAACCAGTCTTTATCCTCTTCCAAAATAATACAAGCATCTTAGAATATTTAGCACCTATCACTAATGTCTACTATTTCCCCCAGCATTTTATTTTTACTCAATTTGTACTGAACAGTTTATAAATAATAATATTGTTTTAAATGGTCATTGTTTATTTAGATATACCCACATATATATCATTGTCTTGCTCACGATTCAGTCCTGCATCTCAAACCTTTTTCTGGATGATGAATAATGGCCTTTAGACATTCCTTTTTAAACAGTTTATTCTTTTAAAACCCTGCAAAAAAAAAAAAAAAAGCAAAAGTGTTAGTCACTCAGAAGTGTCCAGTTCATTGTGACCCTATAGACTGTAGCCCGCCAGGCTCCTCTGCGTTGGGGATTCTCCAGGCAAGATTACGGGATAGGTTGCCATGCCCTTCTCCAGAGGATCTTCCCAAGCCAGGAATGGAATCGGGGTCTCCTACATTGTAGGCAGATTCTTTACCATCTGAGCCACCAGGGAAGCTCAAAATTCTACAAGCCATTCTTTATTATAATGTATATTTATTTCATATTACTTCTTGTAAGATATAATTTCATACTCAGAAATACTAATTTAACAATAATTTTTCTCAGAATTTTAAGACTTTTCCATTTCCTGGCTTCTAGCATTGCTGCTGGTAAGTCAAATGTCACTGTAGTTACCATTTCTACTTAGTGTTTTTCTTTGTTTCTGGTCACTTTTAAGATTTTACTCTTTGTCTGAAGGGTTTTACAGATGTAGCTTTATTCATATTCATTCTCTTTGGGAGTAGTTGAGCTTCCTCAATCTGATGATTAGAATTTTTTATCATTTCCAAAGATTTGCAGACATTATATCTTTGAATATTGTCTCTCCTCCAATTCTCTTAATATATTTATTCTGGAACTCTGAAGAGGCATATGTTAGATTTTCACACCCTATTCTCTATGTCTGCTTAATCTGTGTGTAAAGGTCTTAATTCCTAGAAATTCTACTGATTTTTTTCAGACATTCCTAGTAATTTTTTATAATTGTTACTTTCATACTTACACTTTTGAAACTCTCCTTTATTTATTTAATCCTAATAAACAGAATTTTAAATATTCTGAATTTATCAATGCAGTAACTATGGGTTTTGCATGTCTGATCATTCTGTAGTTTGTATTCTGCTAATTCTTGCTATGGAGGCTCATTTCCTCATGTGATCTGTAATTTTTGATTACAAGTGCATGTTTTCTGGAATTTTATCTATTGGAGATTTTTGAGACCTAAGTTTAAAGTGGTTCTTCCAAAGAATATTTCATTTAGCTCTGCTAGACACATATGAATATTGCCAACCTGAAACTACTTTAAACTAAAGTTTCTTGGGGAATTTCAGGCCACACTGGTAGTGTGAATTCAAGTCCCAAACTCATGCAATGATTTATATTAAAAATTCTTGGAAGAATTTTTCTTCTTTTTATTCCCTCCATCTAGAGCCAAAGACAGAAGGGTATTTCATTTTCTCTGTGGGGTTGTTTTTTCCCTAGTTTTAGAGAGTTGCTGGCTATATATAGCTGCCTCTGATCTGACCACCCACCTTGAACATGCACAGATTTTGTCTCCCTACCCTGCTTAGGTGGCTTTTAAATATTCTATGACACATTTTTAAATCTTCCGTAGCAAATGTGGTTTTTTTTCCAACATTAAGTCCACCATATTGTTAGAAAAGAGTGAATTTAGTTCCATTGTTCTTTTACGTGTATACTGCAGAGCATAAGTCAGAAAATAGCATAATTTTTATCCTATTATAACTGACATTTTCTCTCCTTTTCTCCAGTTGTTCTTTCCCTTTGAAATAAAAATATTTCACCAGAGTTATGTACAGGAATTAATCACTTTTTATTAACCTTGTAAACATTTAGCCATGTGAATTTTTAGATTTATGTTTCTATTCATCCAAGAGATTTATTCTACTATATCCTTAATAATTGATTCAGTTATATTTTTCTGATCTCTTCTTTAGGAATAGCAGTGGTTTTGTTTGTTTTTTATTTTTTTGCTTTTTGTGCATTTTTTTTTCTTCACTGTTTCTTCCTGTATCTCAAATATTTTTTTCCTGGGATTGTGAAAGGTGCATATATGGATTACTGAATATTTGAAAGAATACTTGTATATTTGTTTTATCTTCTCCCTATTATCTTCTTGACCCTTAGAACGTCTATCTTCTTAATCAAAAAAGAAAATTCTGCCCTCTTAAAGCTTATTATGTTTGTTCTCTGTATGACTGGTTTTCTTTGTGTCATTCCTGCAATTTAATGCTTCTAATGTCATTGTTGCCTGCATTTTGATTTTATTTGCTTTTTTTTACTGACTTCTAATACATTTCAATATTTTGGCTCACTATTTTATCTTTCACCTCATTTTACAGAGTTCATTTTTTTCTGAATTTAACTGAAAGCACATGGTAAACAATACAGTGTATTTTAAGTACGTTATAATTGCCATATTCTTCTGTTTAAGTGATGCAGAGTCTTTTCAAAGGTGCCATTTTTGGTCATATTATTCAAGCTAAAACAAGAAGATGTCTACCCAAACTAGATATATGCCCCAAACAGTGTGAGCAAATTCTCCTCTGATCCCCCCCTCACCACCTGGACACTTACAGATCTGAAACTGGAAGAGGAGCTGACATAGTTTGCAAACCTGCTTAGTCATAATGCAGCTAGAGAAGAGTAGGGAGGATGCTAGGAGACAGTCATAGCAGGGAAATTGCAATTTTCTATGGTTCCCTCTTTATATCCACTAAAACCATCCACCACAGATTAGCTTTTCATGTAATGGCTTCCCTTTAGATTTGTGTCTACTTCCAGCATGGGATGTCATTTCATGTGGCCTATTTCCTGACCCCACAGTTCACTACCTTGGGAAGGGTCATGGCTGTCACAGAGAGTCTTTACAAACAAATATTTACTTTTAAACGGCAGATAATTGCTTTACAGTGTTGTGTTGGTTTCTGCCATACAGCAACATGAATCAGTCATAGGTATACACATGTCCCCTCCCTCTTGAGCCTCCCTCCCATTTCCCACCCCATCCCAGCCCTCTAGATTGTCACAGAGTGCCAAGTTGAGCTCCCTGCATCGTACAGCAAATTTGCACTGTTTTACATATGATATTTATATGTTTCAATGCTGCACTCTCAATTCGTCCCACCCTCTCCTTCCCCGACTGTGTCCACCGTCTGTTCTCTATGTCTGTATCTCCACTGATGTCCTGCAAATGGGCTCAGCAGTACCGCTTTCTTAGATTCCATATATATGTGCTAATACACAATATTTGTTTTTCCCTTTCTGACTTCATTCTACGTAACAGGTTCTAGGTTCATTCACCTCACTAGAACTGACTCAAATTCATTCCGTCTTATTTCTGAGTAATACTCAACAATGTATATGTACCACAACTTCTTTATCCATTCATCTGTCGATGGACATCTAGGTTGCTTCCATGTCTTGACTATTGTAAATAGTGCTGCAATGAACATTGGGGTACATGTGTCTTTTAGAATTGTGTTTTACTCAGAGAGTCTCTTATATCTGGGGTTTTTACATTTGCTCTTTTGTACTTACCCTGTATTAATACCTCCTGGAGCAGCTTCTTCCCAGGGTGTCAGTCTACAATCATGCAAAGACATGGAGCTCACATCCATCTCATCATCTGACCTGCCCACACTTCTGTTCTCACCATTTAAAATGCAGACATTTGGGTAGATTCTCCCATGATCTCCTCTATTCACACGATACCTAACTGCTCTCTCAGTTAGGTTGAGGAGTCGTTTTCTTCATTTTTGATCTGCGCTATTTTCATCAATAACTTCTTGAAGTTTCTGGCCTGTTCATAGGGCACACCTTCCCTGTTTTCCAGTGAAGTGCTAGTTTATCACTCTTTAGTCCTTTTATAATTTTGGTCAGTATTCGGGTGGGGAACATTAAACATGTAAGATGACCTTTATTTACTCAGAAATCTATCTTAATTAGAACTCTGCAGATTCTTATGTATTTAATAAATATTTACACCCTCGGCACTAGGTATGCATTAGCGAACAAAGCAGACAAACATCCCTAGCAGAGGAAATAGGTAAAAATTAATAGATTTTGCTGATAAGAAAATTACATAGTATGTTAGAGGTTGACTTGTGCCATAGAAAAAGAGAGAGCAGGGTGAAAGAACAGAGGGATCAGGAATAGCCTCACTGAGAAGAAAATATTTAGCATTGGTGGCACATTAGTCAGGGTTCCCCAGGAAAACAGAACCCATAGGAGATATATAGACATATAGGAAGTGATTGACTAAAAGGGACTGGTTCACACAATTCTGGAGGCAGAGAAGTGCTACGATCTGTTGACTGCAAGCTGGCGGCCCACAAAAGCTGGTAGTAGATTCCAGTCCAAACCCAAGGAACTGAGAACAGGAGAGCCAACGGCATTATTAAGTCCACTTCTGAGTCCAAAGGCCTGGGAACCAAGAATGCTTATGTCTAAGGGCAGGAGGAGGTAGACACAGCAGCTCTAGCAGAGAGAGTAAATTCCTTCTTTCTCTGCCTTTTTGCTCTATTCAGGACCTCAAAAGCTTGGCTGATACCCACCCATACTGGGGACAGTGATCTTTACTTATGCTTCTTACTCAAATGCTAATCTCTTCTGAAGAAACCCTCACAGACACATCCAGAAGTAATGCTTTACCAGCTGTCTGGGCACCCCTTAACCCAGTCAAGTTGACATGTAAAATTAACCGTCACAAGTGTGAAGGAGCTGAGAAAGTTGGCCACGTGGTTTCCTGAGGGATGGTTGTCTCGGCCACTGGAAAGAGCCAAGGTTAATGCTCAAGGCCCAGCAAAGAATCCAGTACAGTCAGAGAAGAGAGTAGTAAGGGGGAAGACTGGCAATGTGGAGCCCATCGTACAGGCCCTTGTGTGTCTATTGAGATACAGGGCTCTGGTTGTTACCTAATGGGAAATGGGGAGCCATGGTAGGGTTTTCAAGAGGGGAAGGCTGTGACCTACTCCATACTTAAAGGTTCACTTTGGCTGCATTGAACACAGAATTCCTGGGATGCAATCAGAATTCCTTGAATGCAGTTGATGGCCCTTAAGGTCACTGAATTGACTCCAATGTGTGGTGGTCACCCAGACTGCACGTGAGAATCATCTGCTGCTGCTGCTAAGTCACTTCAGTCATGTCCAACTCTGTGCGACCCCATAGACGGCAGCCCACCAGGCTCCTCTGTCCCTGGGATTCTCCAGGCAAGAACACTGGAGTGGGTTGCCATTTCTTTCTCCAATGCATGAAAGTGAAAAGTGAAAGTGAAGTTGCTCAGTCGTGTCTGACTCTTAGGGATCCCATAGATCTTAGGGATCCCACAGATCCCAAGAGGACTGGAGTGGGTCGCCAGTGCCTTCTCCGGAGAATCATCTAGGAAGCTTTTAAAACCCCAGTGCCATGTCTGTACCTGAAACCAATTAAAATTAGAACCTTTGAGGTGTGTCCCAGGCATTAGTGCTGTGCAGCCAAGGTGGGATATCACAGGTTTCAACAAAAAGAAAGCTCCTTTGGCCACTCACTGAACTGTGAGTTGCTAAAAGAGAAGGGCCATGTTTTGTGTTTGGCTGCATCCGTGGCACACATTTGGCACATCATAGAGATGAATTAATTCATAAAATGTCAATTTCACCAAAATGGGAACCCAGAATATTGATGGAAGTGTGTGTCTTCCCAGGCAAGAGCTCAGAGAGAGGCTTCTGCAGGGTTCTCAAGAATGGCTTTTGAACAGAAGCTTCAGTATTGACAAGAAAGAGAGAGAAAGAAAGAAGGATATCCAAGAGAGAAGGAAAGAAAGGAAAGGAAGGAAGACAAAAGGAGCTTTTCAAGATGTGGAAAATCTGCCTTTCAGTTCTGCCTCAGATGTGAGTGCACCAGACGTGTGATGATGCTCACGTCCTTGCAACTTGTCGTGCCTAAAAAGCTGAGAGACTTTGGTGCAGGGCAGGGCTGAGGGTTTCCTCAGTTTCCCCTGTGGGCCTAGACTTGCCCTCAGGAGGAGCTAATTTACTCAGAGAGGCTGAGGTCCCCTCCAGCCCACAAACCACAGAGAGCTCCCAGCTGCTACCACCACCTGTTCCCCGCTGCCGCCGCATTGTGAAATCTCAGCTTAGGTCATCCTGTTGGGTTCATCCCAAGGTCAGGCTCATTCCCCAGGAATGCAGTCCCTGTGCAGAGGTCTTTCACAGCCCACAAGGCCCCTTGCTCATCTTCACCAGCTCTTCACAGCAGTTCCAGTGCTGCTGGGTAAATATCACGCACCCAGGTGCCTGAGACCATCTGCCCACCCTGGAGGTTGGCTGTTCTCCAGTGTTCACCAGGTTCTCTCAGTGTCTGGAAAGCCACGTGTTCAGGATGCAGAGAAGAGCTGCAGTCCCAGCACATGGCCCAGGGAGCCACCTCCAGGACCACAGGGAGGGGCTAGCCTAGACCCGGGCTATTTGATACCACGCCACTGACCACATGTGGGCACCGAGCACTTGAAATATGGCTAGGGCAACTGAGACAACTTGCTTTGTTTAAAATCAAACAAAATGCCTGATACTTGATTCAGCTATTGAATATTTCTAGGTATGTTTAAATATGTTTGGAATAGCTTAGGTATTTGAATCTACTTTTACAACTGTAAATTTTGTGAAATCAAAATACAGATCAAGAACACTTGAACATTCAAATTTAGATGTACTGAAAGTATAAAGCACACACCAGATTTTGAAGACTTTACAAAAAAGCAGAACATAAAGTATCTCACTAATACTTTTATATTTATAACAGGTTGAGATGATAATAGTTTCGCTATCTTGGGTTAAATAAACATATTATTAAAAATAATTTCACCTTTTTCTTTGTTAATGTGGCTACTGGAAAATCTAAAATTTCATACAAGCTCACATTATACTTCTGCTGGACAGCATCAGAATTTGTCTAGGGAGGAAAACCTTCCACCATCCCTAAGCAGATGGAGGATGGTACCAGTAGACATACCAGACCATGAGGTAGACCGAGAATAAATCAGCTCAGGGTAAGAAATGTCTTCCTTAGGTGGAATTCCTGCTCCCTCCTTTGTTGTTTCAGTCGCTCAGTCATGTCTGATTCTTTGCGACCCCATGGACTGCAGTAGTGGAGTGGGGTGCCATTGCCTTCTCCGTCGTTACCTCCCAGAGTTTGCCTAAACTCATGTCCATTGAGTCAGTGATGCCATCCAACCGTCTCATCCTGTCGCCCCTTTCTCCTCCTGCCCTCAATCTTTCCCAGCATCAGGGTCTTTTCCAGTGAGTCAGCTCTTCATATCAGGTGGCCAAAGTATTGAAACCTCAGCCTCAGCATCAGTCCTTCCAATGAATAGACTCTTTATGATGTCATTTTGGAGAAGGCAATGGCACCCCACTCCAGTACTCTTGCCTGGAAAATCCCATGGGCAGAGGAGCCTGGTAGGCTGTAGTCCATGGGGTCGTGAAGAGTCGAACACAACTGAGCGACTTCACTTTCACTTTTCGCTTTCATGCATTGGAGAAGGAAATGGCAACCCACTCCAGTGTTCTTGCCTGGAGAATCCCAGGGACGGTGGAGCCTGGTGGGCTGCCGTCTATGGGGTTGCACAGAGTTGGACACGACTGAAGCGATACTTAGCAGCAGCATAATGTCATTTAAAGAACAAAAGCTTTTGATGTAGTTCAATTTATCAGTCTTTTTATGGTAGGACTTTGGATATCTTATTGAAGAAGTCTTATCTACCCTAGGCTATAAGAATTTTTCCAATATTTTCCTTAGAAGCTTATTGTTTTCATGTCTAGATCTACAATCTACCTGGAATTGAGTTTTGTATGACTGATGTGAGGTAGGGAGGGAGTCAAGTTACATATTTCCCCCATACTGATATCCAGTTGACCCAGGAGGATTTCTTGAAAAGCACAACATTCCCACACTGCATCATGTCTTTTTTCTTCAGTCAAGTGTCCAGATATACCTGACTTTCTCTCTGGCCTGTCTTCCATTGCATTGGCCCCACTTGCCCAGCCTTGAACCAACACCACAGTTCTAATTGCTATAGCTTTATAATAATCCTGATTAACAAATAGAATCAGTCCTCCCACCTTCTTTTAAGGAGTTTCTTGATTATTCTTCACCCTTTATGTTTTCAGTAAAATTTCAATCAACTTGTCGATTTCTTTAAAAAAAAAAAATCCTGGTACTTCTGTTGGGTTGCTTACATGTATAGATCATTTAGAGAGAATTGACATAGCTAAAATATTGAGCTATTTGAGTATAGTATACAGATCTTTGAACCTTTAAACATAGTATATCGATAGACTTATTTAAATCCTTTGTATTATTACCAATATTTTGTATTTTCCTGTGTGAAGCCTGTTTGGGTTTATTCTCAAGATGTGGAAACTTAATGCTATTGCAAATAATTTTTTTCATTTTTAATTTCTGTTTATTATTGGTAACTGACTGGAAAATATAAACAGCTGCATTTGTGGTGATTTTTTAATTTCTACATGGTAAAATCTGATTATTCTTTTTGTTGATGTTCCTGGGTTTCCTCTCTTGCTTTGGAAAGCCTTCCTTACCCAAGCCTATAAAAAAATTCTACATTTTATTTTTATACTTGTAGAGTTTTGCTTTTAAATGTGTAAATTTCTAACCCACTTGCATTTAGTTTTATTAATGAAAAATGGGTCTAGTTTCCTTTTTATAGTATTCTAAGTTTTCACATACAGGTGTGTTAGTTTCCAGTCTATCTTTTTTCACAGATACATTTGTGTTCTCTTATGTAACACTATAGTGGCTGTATTTAAAATATGCTTTTTTTGGTTACTTTTTTAATGGTATTTCTTGATAATATAGAAGCCTTGTAATTTTTTTCCAAAATTCTTTTGCCAATCCTAGAACATTTTTTCTGTATTAGAATAACATTGTCAGATTCTATATGTTGAGTACAAATGAATTGAATTAACTAATTAATTTAGGAAGAATTGACATCTTCAGAGGCTTTCCCTTTAGGAACATAATATATCAATTCATTCATTAAACTTCTTTTATGTTTCCAGCATAATTTCATAGGTCTTTAAGTTTAGTTTTCATTGTTTTATTTTTGAAATTACGTTTTAGACAATTAATGCATCAACATGATCTAAAATTAAAATTTATGTAGAAAGATATATCCGGGAAGACTCACACCCATCTCAGCCCCTTCACCTACAAGAAATTATTTTTATTAGTTTCTTGTTTATACTTACAGTACTCTGAGCAAAAAGAAGCAACTACAATAAAAGCCCCTTTCTGTGTGCGTTATTTAACTTTGCTTTTTGTCATTTAGAATATTAACTCAGCCTCTTCATTCCCTTTCCAAGCTGTATACTGTTCCACTTGTGTGGATACCACAGAATTTATTTAGAACAGTCTCTTACTATTTTAAGCTTTTTGTTATTACAAGTTTTCCTTGTAAATATACCATTTTGTACATGTGCAGGTGTATCTGTGGGATAAATTCTCAGTAGTGAGATCGCTGGATTACTAGGAATGTTTATCTTTCATTTTGAGAAATATTGCTCAATTGCCTCCACAATGGGGCATTATTTTGCCCTGAACCAGTGATACTGATGGCTGCCTCCCCAGAACCTCTCCAGCAGCATGTGTTCTCCAGCTGTTGGATTTTCCAACTGGATAGATGAAAACTGGTGTCTCAGTGTAGCCCTCACTTGCATGTACCTTGTTATGAGTGAATTTGAGTGTCTTCATGTTTCAGAGTCATCTGTGAATTCTTTATCTCCCCATGATCAGTCTGTATCTGTTGTTCTGACCTGCTTTCTACTAGGCTCCTCAGGGGATTTGGTTTTGGGAACATTATCTCATTCAGTCGTCACAATTCCCTTACACTGTAGTCTTCGGAACATCCATTTTACAGATAAGGAAAGGCAGGTTTAGAGAGTTTAGGCAACTTGTATGAGGCACACAGCTAATTAGGTACAGAGTTGGGATCTTGATCTATGTGTATCTAACCTGAAAGTACCCTTTCCTCTATGTCACCTTGACTCTCCAGTGGATCAAGCCTTATCTGATGTCTGCGTCCCACTCCAGGACCCCAGGTCCAGAGTTAGGTAGCCTCTGCGTGAATGTCTCTGGTGACAGGAATCAAGCAGCCTGCCCCACTTTCTATTTTTCTTTTTTTTGTCTATTTTGAAAAACTTTACATAATGAAAAGTTTAAGGCCACTTCAGTGGCATTACGTACATATACATTTTTGTGCAACCTCCACCACCAGCCATCTCCGGAACTTTATCATCATTTCAAACTGAAACTGAAACCTACTAAACATCTCCCATTTCCCCTCCCCCCAGCCCCAGGAAAACACCATTCTTCCTAGCTCTGTCAATCAAGTTCTTCAGGTAAATGGAATCATACAATTATGTAAAGTTTAAAAATAAAATAAAATTAGAAAAAAAAAAAGAAAAAAAAATGGAATCATACAGATTTCTCCCTTTGTAACTAATTTATTTCAGTTAGCATCATGTCTTCAAGGCTCATTCATGTTGTAGTATGTGTCGCAATTTCCTTTCTTTGTATTTTTTGTTTTCTTTCAATTTTCATTTAACACTGGAGTATAGTTGATTTACACTGTCATGTTAGTTTCAGGCATACAGCAAAATGATTCAGTTATACACACATACATACATACATACGTGTGTGTGTGTGTATATATATATATATGCATATATATTCATCCTTTTTCAGATTGTTTTTCCATATAGATTCAGTTCAGTTCAGTTCAGTTGCTCAGTCGTGTCCGACTCTTTGTGACCCCATGGACTGCAGCACACAAGGCTTCTCTGTCCATCACCAATTCTCAGAGCCTGCTCAAACTCATGTCCATCGAGTTGGTGACACATTCCAGCCAGCTCATCCTCTGTTGTCCCTTTCTCCTCCTGCCTTCAATCTTTCCCAGCATTAAGGTCTTTTCCAATGAGTCAGTTCTTCGCATCAGGTGGCCAAAGTCTTGGAGTTCAGCTTCAGCATTAGTCCTTCCAAGGATTATTCAGCACTGATTTCCTTTAGGATTGACTGGTTGGATCTCCTTGCAGTCCAGGGGACTCTTAAGAGTCTTCTCCAACACCACAGTTCAAAAGCATCAATTCTTCGGTGTTTAGCTTTCTTTATAGTCCAACTCTCACATCCATACATGACCACTGGAAATTGACTAGACAGAACTTTGTCAGCAAAGAAATGTCTCTGCTTTTTAATATGCTGTCTAGGTTGGTCACAGCTTTTTTTCCAAGGAGGAAGCATCTTTTAATTTCATGGCTATAAGTCACCATCTGCAGTGATTTGGGAGCCCAAGAAAATAAAGTCTGTCACTGTTTTCATTGTTTCCCCATGTATTTGCCAGGAAGTGATGGGACCGGATGCCATGATCTTCATTTTTAGAATGTTTAGTTTTAGCCAACTTTTCACTCTTCTCTTTCATTTTCATCAAGAGGCTTTTTAGTTCTTCTTCACTTTCTGCCATAAGGGTGGCATCATCTGCATGTCTGAGATTATTGACATTTCTCCCAGCAATCTTGATTCCAGCTTGTGCTTCATCCAGGCTAGCATTTTGCATGATGTCCTCTGCATATAAGTTAAATAAGCATGGTGACAATATATAGCCTTGACATAATGCTTTCCAAATTTTGAACCATTCTATTGTTCCATGTCTGGCTCTAATTGTTGCTTCTTGACCTGTATACAGATTTTTCAGGAGGCAGGTAAGGTGGTCTGGTATTCCCACCTCTTGAAGAATTTTCCACAGTTGGTTATGATCCACACAGTCAAAGACTTTGGCATAGTCAATGAAACAGAAGTAGATGTTTTTCTGTAATTGTCTTTCTTTTTCTATGATCCAATGGATATCGACAATTTGATCTCTGGTTCCTCTGCCTTTTCTATATCCATCTTTAACTTCTGGAATTTCTCAGTTCATGTACTATTGAAGTCTCGCTTGGAGAATTTTGAGCATTACTTTGATAGTGTGTGAGATGAGTGCAATTGTGCAGTAGTTTGAGCATTCTTTGGCATTGCCTTTCTTTGGGATCAGAATGAAAACTGATGTTTTCCAGTCCTGTGGCCACTGCTGAGTTTTCCAAATATGCTGCCATATTGAATGCAGCACTTTCACAGCATCATCTTTGAAGATTTGAAGTAGCTTAACTGGAATTTCATCACATCCTCTAGCTTTGTTTGTAGTGATGCTTCCTAAGGCCCACTTGACTTCATACTCCAGGATGTCTGGCTCTAGATGAGTGATCACACCATCGTTATTACCTGGGTCATTAAGAACTTTTTGTATAGGTCTTCTGTGTATTCTGGCCACCCCCTCTTAATATTTTCTGCCACTGTTAGGTCCATACTGTTTCTGTCCTTTATTGTGCCCATCTTTTCATGATACGTTTGTTCCCTTGGTATCTCTAATTTTCTTGAAAAGATCTCTAGTCCTTCCCATTCTATTATTTTCCTCTATTTCTTTGCAGGGATCACTTAGGAAGGCTTTCTTTTCTGTCCAAATTCTATTCTTTGGAACCCTGCATTCAAATGGATGTATCTTTCCTTTTCTCCTTTGCCTTCTGCTTCTTTTTTTCTCAGCTATTTGTAAGGCCTCCCCAGACAGCCATTTTGTCTTTTTGCATTTCTTTTTCTTGGGAATGGTTTTGATCACCACCTTCTGTACAATGCCACAACCTCCATCCGTAGTTCTTCAGGCACTCTGTCTATCAGACTTAATCCCTTGAATCTGTCACTTCCACTATACAATCATAAGGGATTTGATTTAGGTCATACCTGAATGGTCTAGTGGTTTTCCCTACTTTCTGCAATTTAAGTCTGAATTGGCAATAAGGAGTTCATGATCTGAGCCACAGTCAGCTCCTGGTCTTGTTTTTGCTGACTGTATAGAGCTTCTCCATCTTTGGCTGCAAAGAATATAATCAATCTGGTTTCAGTACTGACCATCTGGTGATGTCCATGTGTAGAGTGATCTCTTGTGCTGTTGGAAGAAGGTGTTTGCTATGACCAGTGTATTCTCTTGGCAAAACTCTGTTAGTCTTTGCCTTGCTTCATTTTTTTCTCCAAGGCCAAACTTGCCTATTACTCTAGGTATCTCTCAACTTCTACTTTTGCATTCAAGTCACCTATGATGAAAAGGACATCTTTTTTTGTTGTTGTTGTTAGTTTTAGAAGGTCTTGTAGGTCATCATAGAACCGTTCAGCTTCTTCAGCATAGCTGGTTGGGGCATAGATCTGGATTAATGTGATACTGAATGGTTTTCTTGGAAACAAAGAGAGATCATTCTGTTGAGACTGCACCCAAGTACTGCATTTCAGACTCTTTTGTTGACTATGAGGGCTACTCCATTTCTTCTAGGGAATTCTTGCCCACAGTAGTAGATATAATGGTCATCTGAATTAAATTCACCCATTCCAGTCCATTTTAGTTCACTGATTCCTAAAATGTTGATTTTCACTCTTGCCATCTCCTGCTTGACCACTTCCAATCTACCTTGATTCATACAGCTAACATTCCAGGTTCTTAGGCAGTATTGTTCTTTATAGCATTGGACTTTACTTCCTTCACCAGTCCAACCACAACTGAGTGTTGTTTTTGCTTTGGCTCTGTCTCTTCATTCTTTCTGGACTTATTTCTTCATTCTTCTCCAGTAGCATATTGGGCATCTACTGACCTAGGGAGTTCATCTTTCAGTATCATATCTTTTTGCCTTTTCATACTGTTCATGAGGTTCTCAAGAAAAGAATCTGGAAGTGGTTTGCCATTCCCTTCTCCAGTGGACCACGTTTTGTCAGAATACTCTGCCATGACGCATCCATCTTGGGTGGCCCTACATGGCATGGCTCATAGTTTCATTGAGTTAGACAATTCTGTGATCCATGTGATCAGTTTGGTTAGTTTTCTATGATTGTGGTTTTCTTTCTCTCTACCCTCTGATGGATAAGGATAAGAGGCTTGTGGAAGCTTTCTGATGAGAGGGAGTGGCTGTGGGGGAATCTAAACTGGGTCTTGATCTGATGGGCGGGGCCATGCATCTTTAATCCAATTTCCTGTTGATGTGTGGGGCTGTGTTCCCTGGTTGTAGTTTGGCTTGAGGCCAAACTATGGTAGGGGTAATGGCAATGGCGACTTCCTTCAAAAGGACTTATGGCAGCATGCTGTGGCTCCCAGAACTGTTGCATTCAGTGCCCCTGACCCTGCGGCAGGCCACTGTCAACCCATGCCTCCATTGGATACTCCTGGACACTCACAGGCAAGACTGGCTCAGTCTCCTGTGGAGTCACTGCTCCTTTCTCCTGGGTCCTGGTGAGCACGAGGCTTTGTTTGTGCCCTTCAAGAGTCTATTTCCTCAGTCCTCTGGAAGTCCTGTAATCAAATCCACTGCCCTTCAAAGTCCAATTTCCTGGGGCTTCTCAGTCCCTTTGCCCAATCCCCAGGTTGGGATATCTTTTGTGGGCTCTAGAACATTCATAACAGTGTGAGAACTTCTTTGGCATAATTGCTCTCCAGTTTGTGACTTGTCTGCTCGGTGGCTCTATGGTGAGGCTAATGGTGACCTCCTCCAAGAGGACTTAGGCCACATGCTGGGTCCCCCAGCTTTTTGCAGCCAGAGCCCCTGTCTGCACAGCATGGCTCTGTTCTCCTTTGTGCCTCCAGCAGCCCCTTGCTGCATCCTAGGACTGAAACTGCTTACCTCAGATTGGGACTTGAACCCACATGCTGGGACTTGAATCCACATGACTGGGACTTGAACCTAGACAACACCCACCGTACCTGGTTTCAGGATCTAATGAAGCTAGAGTTCTTGATGTCTCATCGCAGAAAGAAATCAGTGAGAGACAAAGTGATAGGTAAGAAGTGGATTTATTCCAGATACAGAGAGAAGCACACTCCTCAGACAGAATGTGGGCCATCCTAGAGGACAAGTGTGGCCCTGAAATTTGGGTGGTTAGTTTTTATAGGCTGGGTAATTTCATATGCTAATGAGTAGGAAGATTATTCCAACCATTTTTGGGGAAGGGGAAGAGATATCCAGGATCTGGGCCACCGCCCACACCTTGGTCTTTTAACAGTGCCTTGGAACTTGCACCTCTGGGTGTCTCATTTCACTTCCCAATGGAGGATCAAGTTCTAGTCTTGTCTGCCATCACAGTCCCATTTAATTCTAATTGGTTTAAGCTGTGACCTTGGGCTATGTCATTCTTTCTAAAGTTGTGCCCTGCCCCTGCTGTTACAGGACTGTGTGAGTAACAGAGCTGAGGGCAGAGCTGCTACTCCCTATTCTATCCCCAAGAGAAGGCACAGGCCTTCCTCCTCTTCGGGAGAGCCCCCAGCTTCCTCTTCCCTGTCCCACCCCTCCTGCATTGGGCAAGGCTGCAGGGCTGTGGTGCATGTTGACAGAAATGACTTGCAGAGAAATGGGTGAGATCTAACACAATTTGGGTTTTCATCTGTTCAAACCAACAGTCAACTGGATAATTAACTGATTCAAGAAGTGGGAGATTGACAGCAATTTTGAAAAGCACAGCAACTGACAGAAGCCAGGCTCAGATGAATGGAAAGGGAACAAGCTTTGTTGAACACTTCCCAAGCTATTACAGAGAAGATGCTTAAAATAATTCTAGAAAGCTCTCCACTGCCAGGCCAAGACCCAGCCCTCTGGATCATCTGAAAGACTGTTGATTCTTGAGGGAGCTTTTATCCATATCAATGTGCCCCTCCTTGGAAAACAAATGTATTACAACAGACTTAACCATGGAGCAGCAGGTGGTAGGGGAAATTAGCTAAGATGTTACTCAGGAAATTCTGAGCCTTATAGGTCCACCAAAAAATGACCAATGAGAGGTAATCTTCATAGTTGTTATCATCACTATGGAGACCCACTGGAGGATGCTCAAGCCCCGCTGCTGAGGAGGGACCACCACAGGACAGCCAGCTCCGATCCTTCCCTGAGGTGTGTTTTCTGTGCACCCAGATGACCGGCTGTGACCAGCACTTTCTGGTGGTGCTGCTGCCTTCCTGCCAGGCTCCCCCAGAAATACGCCAGGAGTTATAGACCTCAGACTCCAGCCCTGACACTGGTCATCCTCAAAGTCTTCCTGGAGAAGCAAAGCATAACAAGGGCTGACCCAGCATGGCCATGAGGATGATAGCAAAGAAACCCCCAACATTCTGTGGTTGGGGCTGTGTGCACAAAGCAGGGTGCAGTAGGCACACATGGGGTTGGAGCTGTGCAGACTGGAATCTAAGTCTTGGCTCTGTTAACTCTGACTCCTTAGAGAAGTCACTCAGCCCTTCTGAACCTCAGTTTCCTTCTCTAAAATGAGGGATTAAATATTTGCCCTAAAGAGTTATTAGGAGGATTCAGTGAGATAACATATTTTAAAGGTTCTGAGAGACCTCAACATACAGAAATTGTTGATACTTATTGTCCTTGTTGTTATTGTTGTTCAGTCACTTGGTCATGTCCGACTCTGCCAGAGTCCTTATTCTCCCCTAATTCATCCGTTCTGTGTCCCACGTCTTGTAACAATTAAGTCCAGATTTTAGAATTCTGCTATGACAGCGAGAATAGGGGAGAGAATACCCCAAAATCGAGGCTGCAGTGATGGGTTCAAGGCCATTTGGCTCCATATTATTTAGTTTGGATGGGCCTTCCCCAAAAGGGCAGCCTTTGGTGAACAGCAGCCACTGGGCTGGAGGCCAGGGGTGGAAGTGGCACAGTGGGCCCCACAGATACCAGGCCTCGATGGGCATCCTGGAAATGAACTTCTCAGAGGGACTTGCCCTAGCCCTCAGTCTCAAGTAGCCTTGATGGTTAATTCTGCACATCGACTTAACTGGGCTAAGGGATGCCCACATACCTGGTAAAATGTTATTTACAGGTGTGTTTGTGAAGCTGTTTCTGGGAAAGATTAGCATGTCTTTTTAACACAAATAGTACCTCTCACAGAGAATGGGCTCTATAAATATTTGTTGAATACATGGACTAAGGTAAAATCTGCTGAGGGAATTTGCATGACTTTCAAGACGGTTGGCATCATTGTAACTTCCGCAAATGGTAAAGAAGAGAAAGATCTATGTTTACTTGAATTCTGCAGGGGATAGCTATCAGTGTAGATATTTGCAGGTGGTTAGAGTTTGGATTGACTGAGGGTGTAGGGTTGACTTGCCAAACAAATAGAAGGAAGTGGCCATGAATGAACAGTATATTTATGAAGAGTAGACAGTGTGGCAAGGGGCCTGCTCTAGGGAATAAAGAGAAAACTCTCTGAAATCGTTCCCCACCCCCAGCCTCCAGCCTCTCTGAAAGCCAGCCCTCCTTCCCACCAAAGGTGTCAATGTTCTGGCTGACACGTCTCAGAAGATTTATTGACGTAATAGACACCATTCTAAAGACTTGGCCCAGGCTCACACATCAAAACTTCAAGTTTGAAAGGATTAGAAACATACTTTGGACACATATTTCATCTTGACTCTAAACTTAATTAAGATATTGCCAGAGCAATATCATAGACAAGCAAAGAACTAGCACTTTATCCAGCCATCCTCCATCCCCATAAAAAAATAAAATAAACGTGAATTGCATAGAGTGAGGTATTCATAATTATTTCATGCTGGGAGAAAAAAAAATGAATGAAAAAGTATCAGGAGCTCGTGTCATCAGTTTCATAGATCTATGTTTAATCAGAGCACCTTATAATACTGAAACACCAGCCTCTTTATTCTAAGATGTTTGTAGGTATCATCAAATCAATATCAGTTGAAATACTCTTTAACGGTGTGATCATTTCAAAATTAGACTAATTTTAATTAGCAACAAAAGCATTTTTGGAACAGAAAACCTGTAGCTTTCTCAGCTGATCCATGCTTCTGCTAACATTTAGAATTTTCCTAAGGGTAAAAAGGCAGGATTTAATTTCCAATGAACATTAATCTTGATTTTTCGTAGCACCCAAGTTACTCTCAGGTAGTAAGTTAAGTTCTTAAGGAAGCTCTTGACCTTTTAAAGGTCTCTGAGGTGCTATTGGGGGCCCACTGAAATCTATCCCATGTTATTCCCAGGCAGTCATGAGACGAAAGAACAAAGACACCATGAGTTTCTCATTCCAGAGTTCTTGACCATCCTGATTGTCCTTCTCCAATGATACCACCCACCCATCACCTCCTTCATGTTACCGCCCCAGGAACCCCAAACTGGAGACCTAAGGGCTACCTTCAGATCTTGCCTAATTATGCTTCGCTGGGCCACACATTATTGACCATCATAGAGTTTTTAGGAAAAAAAAATGGTCTTTATTTGAAATTGTGAGATTTCATCTAAAATCCAGTTTTCTTACTTCTTTTGATAAGCTATAAGATCTGACACCATTTGTCTCCTCCCCAGCGCTTTCCCTCTCTTCCCACCTTTCCAACAGAGCCTCAGTTCTGTTTGGTTATTTTCCTACCTTTTTTCAATTATTGATCCCAGACCCAGGAAATGCACCTGATCTTCTAAGCCAATCAATGCACGCCACTCTTTTAGGATCTGTTATTAGTCCAAGAGTGACAGGTGACCTGAGTGTGTCCAATCAGAATGAAGGAAACAACTCACGGCCTCTGGTTAGAGAGAGAGCCTGTGGT